>NW_020439112.1:563408-567644 GCF_000699045.2 Agrilus planipennis
CTCATTTTTTTTGACCCTTCTTATGTATATTGATATTACAATTAACCGTTCTTTTTTTTTCTGTTAATAAATATATACAAATTGTAGTTTTTCTCTCTATTAAACTAAATAACTAACCAAAATAGAAGGTAGTTTATTTTCTAAGACTATGCTTTGTATGACGTGTTTGTCATTTCCCTTCGATGTCATTATAAGCGGATTCTACTGTACATGTTCGTCATGGTATACAATAATCGGTTCATATTTTGTAGAATTTTGCGATTTTCTATTACTACGTTTCGTCAGTACATCACGGAACACTAATTAATTAATTTCATTACTTTTAATACTATTTATTTTAAAATTTAAATATGATTAAAATTCTCGTTTCTAATAGTAGTTGATCGTTTCCTCCAATATTTAGGCAGACTTGAGTTGACCTTTTGCAATTGGCCATACACAAATTCATAAAAATTGTCAGAGTTATTTTGGATTCGATAGACATCAGTCGTTTAAATGTCAACAGTACGACCAGTTTAATTCTGCTAATGGAATTGGCATTTAACAAAAACCGATTGTTTCACTATCAGAGCAGACTAGACACGATTCTTTTTATTAGTCGAAGTTCATTAATTTGTAAAATTACACTAAAAAACAAACAATCTCAGCTGTATTTTGTTCTAATGCAAAGATTTGTTTGTTTTTATTGTTTACAGTTAACTATTGTAATTTTTTTATTGTTATTGGTTTCCTTCAAAGTTTACTTTTTTACAGAAACAATTAAAAACATACCTTTTGTATGCCTTGTGTCAAGTAGTAAATAAAATTATTTATTGAGAAACAGAATTAAGAATCAATTTCACCTATACATTTTTAATAATTTTTTATTAGAATTTTTAATGTTTACTTTTATGTTTGATATCGAAGAATTATTTGTCAATTTGTATAGTGAATCATCACATATATATTTGTCGACTTCCAGAAAAATTATTATCATTCATAACAGCACCACTGATAAAATGGTGAAACCGCAGTATTCTGTTTTATGTAAATTTAAATAAGTTGTAGCATACGGTTTATGAAGAAATACTTTAAATCATGGATCAAAACAGTACAGTAACCTTCTTTGAGACCTTCAAAAATTCTACTCTTTCCCATTCCAGGACCGGCAGAATACGTTAAGCCCCGTAAGTAAGATAGAGAGAGCCCCCACCCAATTCCTTTGTTTTTATTTTTAGAAATGTTTTGATTTGAAATACAGAATTTCCAAAAAAAATTCGTATGGGTAATTACCCACTTTAAAGTTTTCCACTTAGCACTACCTATACACTGAAAATTAGAAATTTAATTATTAGAAGTCAGGAGTAAGTTAGGGAAGCCAAACGGATAACCATTTTCAAAATACAAATCCGCGAAAACTTGGGTTATTATCTAACCCAGGGATGAGCAACACGCGGCCCGCCAAGCATTTCTAAAATTGAATTTATTTTATCGACTTTGAATCGAATATGTTTTCTTCACCATTTAATATCGAAGTGGATACAGTTCTCGAAGACTTTCAAATGGAAGTTATTAACATGTAGAATAATACCGATTTAAAAAATGTATTTTTCTCAGTAAACATCAAAAATTTTTATAAATCGTATGTGAACCCTGAGAAATTTCCGCTTTTGACGAAAAATGCAAAGCAAATGATGTCTCTGTTCGGAAATACGTACATATGTTTGCGAACAATTGTTTTCAATCATGAAATTAGTCAAGATCGATCAAGACTGAGTGATGCACGATTAGAAAGCTGTGTACGTGTAGGTACCTCATCAATTCCGGTTGATATTGATCAGCTTGTATCGAAAAACAGTGCCAAATTTCTTATTAAAAATTTCAAGACAATTCTTTTCTTGTTTGTTTTTATTTTGCATTAAAATTTGTATATTTAATATTCACTCTTTTTTAAATTTTATAATCTTGTTATATGCCCCCCAAACCTTTCTGGCCCTGACAATGCGTGTACAAAATTTCCTCGGCTTTTCTCGCGTTGTTGTCCTAAATACGTGTTAAAGATCATCGACGACCATACAAAACTAAATTTTTCTATCCACCGGGAACACTATTTTTTGACGTGACAACGTCTTATAATTCGATGGAGCCGACTGCACGCACGAAAAAACATGGCTCATGCGGCGTTACCTCGCTCTGAGGCGTTCCATTTAAGGCTTGAAGTGCAAGCGAGAGCGCGGAACGAGCGACAAAGAGGCACAATCGGCCTCCGCGTTCGGCAGCGTTCGACATCTGTCTCTCTCCTACTTGAGTGAGCGATGCGTCCGCGTGGACAGCTGCTATACAATAATACATTTCCATTTACCTCCTTCTCTATATCCATACAAAATATCTATCAAACAAATAAAATTAAAATTTTCTTTTGAAAAATGAAACCATTCCATCACTATTTTCTTATGACGTTGTCACGTTCAACTATCGTCAGTAAACCGTCTTTACAGACAACCGATTTTTTCTAGATAAAAGGTACCCTATAACCTTTTCAGACAATATGTGTACAAAATTTCATGATTGGTTCGACGACCACATAAATATTTTTGTATCTCTCGGGAACAGTTTTTTTTTTCTGTTTTGGTCTTTATTAATTTGAAGTCTACAGATTGTAAAAGTAAAATTTCCCTGGTACACAATAATGCTACTAATACATAGAAAACAGCAGTCATCGTCCTGTGCAAACTTCCCGGTCGTTTTTCATTTTCTAAATTGTTTAGTTTTCAACGCGCGAGGCTTTCAAGAAACAACAAGCAATAGTTTCTTGCGGCACAAGGCTTAGAAATAATTTAAAACAGAACCGATATAACTACTTTAGTTCAACAGCAGTAGTCAATATTGGACATACGCAGGATGTTGAACCGTTTATTGTGAACAATATCCATCAAATTCATCACCGAATTGAGCAAAATGAATTATGAGGATTAATCTGCAATATTTTTTATTTATTTCTGGTGAAATGATACTGAATTTAATACTAATCGATATAAAGGCTTCTATTGGAGTTAAAATTTATATAATCCTGTTTTTTAAAAGGAACATTTAACAGCTAAGAAGAAGAAAACAAAAGAGAAATGAAAGATTATCTAACAAATGCTACTTTCCCAAGTTTTTCTAAAAGAAGCTACAGAAACACTTGGACTAGGGCAAACGAACCCAAAATCAAACAAACGCCTTTTCGAATGCTAAACTATTATCTAGAGATCTTGACCTTTAGATTCTAGATCACCAAAAGAACATAATTTTATTATTTACCTTAAAGTAGAGTGCAGTTTTGTCGCCTTTGCTATAAGATCTTCCCATAAAGGCATTCCATTCTGAAAAAAACAAAAGAAACGTGAATTATTATATAGTATGTATTATGTATAACAAGATTAGAAAATATTATTTAGAAAATTGCTTCTATTTGTTACAAATCATCAACAAACTACGAAATTATTTCGGATTTAGTGATGGATTAATTATCAAATCGGCTGTCGCATTTTTTCATAGCTGCATATTTGCAATTATTATTGCGGAAATTCGATAGCATATCATTTTAACATACATACGAAGCATTTATTACATATTTATTCCCCGGGGAACTTCTACGTACGTATCGAAATGTTGCGGCCAATTTGAATAAATCGTTAATTCCAATTCCGTCTAGGCTTTTATGAAAATGGCTCAGACAGAATCAAAAATAGCGTTTTATTCATATCGACTACTACATCATACGTATGCACATAACTTAATAAACTGGTAATTTCTGATAAAAAATATACCGTTGCTAGTAAACATTTACTTCATAATAATTACTATTTTTAGAAGTTAACCATTATTAGCAACAAAATCTTTATAAAACAGCACCATTTGATATTATAATTTATTGCGTTGCTTAACACGCAACACGGTGTCCTTGCAGGTATAATTCAAAAAGTTGCAAAATAACTCTCGACTTTTGTATTTCCTTACAGAGGAATGGATTTTATGATAAATAATGCATATTGCGAATTGGTAGTAGGCTGCATATCTAAATATGTGAACAAATGATAACTAAATGTGCGTCTGTATATGTGGGACCATCTGGGATAAGATAGTAATTAACCAATTTAATAAATACCACACGAAAGGTATCTAACATAGTACCATACAAAATGGCATTAAAAAATTGTACGAACTCATTTAAAAAGTAATAGTAACAGTGCGTTAAAGATGATACAGAAAATA
>NW_020439112.1:571425-596828 GCF_000699045.2 Agrilus planipennis
CATTAGTTTTACCTTTGAATATTGTTTAAGAACGACTATATAAATATTTACATGCCTAGAAATGTATAAAAATATATGTATATTTATTAACTTTGAACCCCCATAACTTTTTATGGGGGTGAGACTGCTACAGACTTTTTATTGTACAGCGGTGGGGGAGACCTCCTCTTTCGATCCCCCCCACCTTTACCTCATCTAGACCTTTACCAATTTTAGGTCGACCTATCTCTAAAAATTTTTCAGATATTTAACTGTTTAAAAAGAAATACGATTTCGACTCCTTCAATGAGACCAAATGGCATTTAAATCATAAAAGCTAAAAACCTGCGGTTTAGACAGTTCGTTTTAACCGTATCTTTTTTGCTACGGGCAAAATCTATACGTTATTAAAAGCCCTTTCTACAGATAAAGGTCTTAAATATTTATCTCTAACAGTTTTCCAGAATAAATCGGTTATATTGTATTTAAAAGTTTATATCAGTAGAAATGGCTTTTANGTGAATTATTATATAGTATGTATTATGTATAACAAGATTAGAAAATATTATTTAGAAAATTGCTTCTATTTGTTACAAATCATCAACAAACTACGAAATTATTTCGGATTTAGTGATGGATTAATTATCAAATCGGCTGTCGCATTTTTTCATAGCTGCATATTTGCAATTATTATTGCGGAAATTCGATAGCATATCATTTTAACATACATACGAAGCATTTATTACATATTTATTCCCCGGGGAACTTCTACGTACGTATCGAAATGTTGCGGCCAATTTGAATAAATCGTTAATTCCAATTCCGTCTAGGCTTTTATGAAAATGGCTCAGACAGAATCAAAAATAGCGTTTTATTCATATCGACTACTACATCATACGTATGCACATAACTTAATAAACTGGTAATTTCTGATAAAAAATATACCGTTGCTAGTAAACATTTACTTCATAATAATTACTATTTTTAGAAGTTAACCATTATTAGCAACAAAATCTTTATAAAACAGCACCATTTGATATTATAATTTATTGCGTTGCTTAACACGCAACACGGTGTCCTTGCAGGTATAATTCAAAAAGTTGCAAAATAACTCTCGACTTTTGTATTTCCTTACAGAGGAATGGATTTTATGATAAATAATGCATATTGCGAATTGGTAGTAGGCTGCATATCTAAATATGTGAACAAATGATAACTAAATGTGCGTCTGTATATGTGGGACCATCTGGGATAAGATAGTAATTAACCAATTTAATAAATACCACACGAAAGGTATCTAACATAGTACCATACAAAATGGCATTAAAAAATTGTACGAACTCATTTAAAAAGTAATAGTAACAGTGCGTTAAAGATGATACAGAAAATACGATATACCTACAAGGTAAACATAGAAATTCCACATTCCTTAGTCAGCAGTTCTTTTTTCTTATGTTACACCAGCAAAAATTACAATTTGCTTGACGTGTCGAATTTATTTTTTTACCACATCTACCTGAAACTATCACCTGATTTAAATTAACCCAATTCTTAAAATGGTTTAAATATCAGAGATGTGATTTATTTGAAGTACTTGAAATACAAAATAAAAAATACCGATTTTCATCTTGCATTTAAATACTTTTTTGAGAAAAACATTTTGTATTTTATTTAAATTAGTTTTCTAAACGTATTTTCAATTTGTAAAATGCAAAATACATTTTTGCTGTTAAGTTTAAACGATCAAACGTTATATAAAATGATAAATGAAAGTTACTCACATTGGCTATTGAAGGCATTAAAAGCTTAAAGAGGGGTCAAATGAATGCCATCTAATTCTTTAACTGAAGAGAGCCCAAAAAAATCTAAACTGCTTGGAAATGGATAATCTAAAATATTGGATCGATATTGTTTCCTGGGTTAAATGTTATGGTCTATGGAATTTTGAAGTTCTAAATTGATATCAGCACCTGCCCTAATCACCACTTATCCTACCTCTAGCAAGGAACTAGGAAAATCTATAAATTAGGAGAAAACAGTCCCCAAAACAATATCGAATTGATATACGCCAGCTGTGTAAAATTGAAAACTACAAGATATCGTGGTGTGCTAATAAATGCATATAATCCAAAATTTCTTAGAAAACGTTTCGAAAATCTTCACTTATTAGACGAACCCAAAGCTAAAGGAACTGTGGATTCCATTTCTTTCTCTTATTACAATGTGTAGAAGATTATAAACAAAATGAGGTTGTAAATATTTTGATATAAAATGACTGATGTTGATTGTACATCAATAAAATTATTTCCAACCCTATCTTGGCTCTGATCTTACACGCTAAACAAACTATTTTGGCATTGGTGTCTTTTTTTCCAATTAAAACTGGTGACAAAGGTAAATAAAGAAGAATATAGAAGAATTATTTGTTACTGAACTGAGGAAACTATAGCATAAAGATAGAAAAACTATATCTCAATCACTTCAAACTGAAAAATATCAATTCTTAATCTTCGCAGCCTGGTGATATAGAGCAAACACCACTATTAGTATAGGAAACCTCCAAAAAAAAAAAATAAAATACTTCAAAAATGAGCAAATGCCTGCACGGTTTTCTCAAAAAATATTTATTTGAAAAAAGTATTCTGAATATATGGATTTTGCATTTGGTATTTAAAATACAAAAGGGAAATCTGTTTTGTATTTTACATTTGAAACAACAAATCAAAAAAGTATTTGCATTTTGTATTTAAATAATTTTAAAAAACCATTTTGCACATCTCTACTAAATATACTGATGATTATATGGATAAAAATTCACTTTGACTTTATACCAGTTAATTTAAAAGCCAAAAATAATTAATCTGTCCTCAACCTATACTGTCATCTACTGCTACATACTATTACTTCATCCAAGATTCTATTTTTACTTTTACGCGATGTGATTTACAATATATTCTAATACTTGAACGCAGTCGTAATAAAAATATAAACTACATACACCATACAGAATGACAATTGTTATGTGTATTAACAAATATTCAGAAATACATAACATGACGAACCATTTTAGGACCTTCACATAGGTATATAGTTAAAATGCAACATAAACATCCCTTTGAATGTCTTTTTTTTTAAATTTTGCCATGACAGGACTTTTCAAAATGAAGCGATATTAGCAAGAATTTGATGAAAATTTGGTGCAAGTGAAGAAAATATTTAAATGCACATATATTTGTAAGCGGTAATGAGAATATTAACATCTTTTAACCATGACCTATGAAAAAGATGTAATTTATTTGAAACAGTTACATTTAAAATGCAAATGCAAAATAAAAGATACCTATTTTTATCTTGCATTTGAATACTATTTTGAGAAAAGCATTTTGTATTTTATTTAAAGTACTTTTCAAAACGTATTTTCTATTTGTAAAATGCAAAAAGCATTTTTACCGTTAATAGTTTTGCTAGTATCATCGATCAAACTATATAAAATAACGAATGAAAGTTTCTCACATTGGCTATTGAAGGTACTAAACTAAATGCTATCTAATTTTTTAATTGAAGAGAGCCCAAAAACTCCTTGGAAATTGATAATCTAAAATATTGGATCGATATTGTTTTCCGGGTTCAATGTCATGGTCCATGGAATTTTGATGTTCCAAATCGTTACACCACTTGCCAAATCAAGAAGGAACTACGAAATTCTATGAATTACGACAAAACAGTCCCCAAAACAATACCGACAAACTACAAGATACTGTGGTGTGCTAATAAATGCGTATAATCCAAAACTCTTAGAAAACGATTCGAAAACCTTTACTTATTAGATGAACCCAAAGCTAAAGAACTATGGATTCCATTTCTTTCTCTTAAATGGGGTTGTAAATATTTTGATATAAAATCATTGATGATGATTTTACATGAATAAAATTATTTGCAACCCTACTTTGGCTCTGATCTTTCACGCTAAGCAAACTATTTTTTGTCATCAGTATCTTTTTTCCAATTTAAACTGACGACAAACACAAATAAGGAAGCATATAGAAGAATTATTCGTTGCTGAATTGGAGAAACTATAACATAAAGATAGAAAAACTATATATCAATCACTTCAAACAGAAAAATATGAATCATACTCAATCTTCACAGCTGGTGAACAGCATTATTAGTCTAGAAAAACTCCAATATTTAAAAAATGAGCAAATGTCTGCAAGGTTTTCTTAAAAAATATTTTATACTAAGTAAATGTAGAAAATTAAATAGGTACTACAAAAAAGTATTTTGAAAATACGTATTTAGCATTTAAAATACAGAAAGGAAATCTAAGTTTTGTTGTTACGCCACTGGTACATACAAATTCACATAGCTGTTGTCAGCATATCTAGGAGACTCTAATTGCANATTTAAATATTTTTAAAAAATCATAATGCACATTTCTAGACCTATCTAATCATAAATGTATGTCTCTGCACTAATACATGTGTATAATAAATGTTGATAGTGAAACCGATTTATCTTTAGATGTTTAAAATGTTACGCAGGGTGTACGTGTACGAATGCGTATGGGTGGTAAGTACATTTATTGTTTGTTCCGGTCCCTAAATGTGACTTCTCCAATTACCGAACGTAGTGTACGGGTGGTGGCTTTCTACGAGGGTATTGTCGTGAATCAGGAGAAAACGTACACTTTTTAGTTAGAAAAAATGAAAATTACATTTGCATAAAAAGAACGACAATTGTAAGCAAAGTCTGAATGGTATTCGCGTCCCGAGATATTCGTACCGTTATATCGCGTCACGGGAGGATTTTGAGATTGAATGATCTTTGCATTTTTCCCTTGACTTGCGCGCCAAATTTGACTATTCTACGGTTTAATGTCACCTAACAAAAGTTTATTCGCTTCTGAATCGTTTTCTGGTATACTAGGTCATGTGTGTGGTAGATGGTAATAAATAAGATAGTATGGTGGCACACAAACTGGACCTATCTAAACAGAGGCGAGCTGACGATCCTGACGATTGAAAAGAATAAATATTTGCTCGCAATGATGATAACGAAGTGTGACAGAATCAGCTTTAACGGTTTTTCCAGATTAAACATTTACATCTGATCCGTAAATAGGCTTGAAGATAACCGTATTCAAATAAGTATAGTCCTAACAGATGTTAATTTAATATTCTTTTATAATGTACATACGTGTTTATTATAAACTGTTAAATAAATAAGAATTGCAATACATTAACATGGTCCTTCGAGCCGGATCCAAATTCACCTATCAAGAATTTACCCAAAATTTCCTGACTTTTAGTACTTGAATGTTATGAAGTTTTTTTTAATTATGTGCTTACTAAATAGGTAGAGTCCACGAACATTCTGTTGTGTTATTTTCAAAAGAAGGTAATTTTAAAGTTGTCTGACTAACGATAAGGAGATTGAGCATATTAAGTAGGTCAGTGGCCGCAAATTGGCCAAATAAATTACAGTGAAAACATCGTAGAAGTTCGTAGGAGTATACTACATAGTATGTGTAAATGTATGTATATTTATAGTTATGGTACACCTACCACATAGCTTATTAGGTAAAAGAGGTTTTGTAACGGGTATGTTCAATCAACGACAAATTTAAGATGAAATTTTAAAGTTGTTTTAAATTAAGGTAGGCAAGATTATTGAACAGATTATGCCGATGCTTTTTACTTAAGAACAACAGGAATCCTAGTGGAAGGTGCAGCACCCTATGTCCTTAGAGAATAGAGGAACTGCTTCAGTCTCATAATTTTAACTTATCCATCACATTTTCTAAAATTCAAGAACAATAGAGGCAATCTAGAAAAAACTTAATCAACTTAACTCACCTACTTCTTTTGTGGATTACGTTGGACAGGGAATATGAAAGTTATGGCTTATAGTCAGCCCCAAAGTAGTGTTGCAGCAGATCTCGGCTTCCGCTTTCACAACTGCGGAAGTTCCGCGTACATTTTCACATCCGCTTCTGCATTTGGTTCCGCATTTTTATAACGGAAGCTTATCGGAACTTAACAAAATTTTATTTTTCGTCTTTTTGAAAATCGATAAATAGGGACAATAAAACAAGCCACTTTCAAAACACAAATAGTTCCCTACTTTAAACTAAAAACGTCCAGGACTTTCAGCTCCCCCTTGGCCTGTTCTAATAATTTCCAGAATTTGCTCAGTGGTGCAATTTTAAAGCCAAAAAGAAGTTTCATTTGGAATTATTATTTTGTTGATTTTAACGAGTGCTAAATGCAAATTTTGTAAAAGCAATTTTCGAAAAGGGCACGCGAGTCATCTAAAATCATTGACTTCCGCTTCCGCATCCGCTTTCGCAAAAATTTACATTTGAAATCTGCTTCCGCTATGACACTTTCGTTGCATCGCTACCCCAAAGGACAGGACAATTTTATGAATTTTAGGCAAACTATAGATTTTTAAGACTCTGGGGTATAGTATAATTGGGAATTTTACCTATTAACTCATTCATTAATCTTTTTTTTGATAATTTTATAAAATTCTTGNGATAAGAATCTAGAATGAAAACATGGTAAAGGTCTAGATCTTCGGGGTGGGGGATCGAAAGAGGAGGTCTCCCCCACCACTGTACCATAATGTGGCGGTCTTACCTCCATAAAAGGTTATGGGGGTTCAAAGTTAATAAATATGCCAATTTTTATACATTTCTAGGCATGTAAATATTTATATAGTCATAAAGTTATATAAAACATTATTTAAATATCTTTATCAATAAGGTAAGTTAGGTTAGGTTAGGTTAGGTTATCGGGTTTTGTTCAAGTGATCACCCTCTTTCGATCCCCCACTTCCGCCCGCTTGAAAATATTTTTTTTATTGAATTTTATTTGAATTGACAAAATAATCAACTTTCAACCCCCATAACCTTTTATGGGGGTGAGACCGCCGCAAATCTTTTATGGGGTTTTACTCAGGTGACCACCCTCTTTCGATCCCCCTATCCCACCCCCATCTAACCCCCATAACTTTTTATGGGGTGAGACCGCCACGAACTATTTATGGTACAGTGGTAGGGAGACCTCCTCTTTCGATCCCACCAACCCCCACCCTCTTCTGGGTCTAGACATTTACCAAATTAATAAAAAAACCTCACCGTTCGTAGGCGGATTAAAACAAATAAGGAATTTCTATTTCAACGTCACTATTTTATATAAAAATGGAGCAAATCAACCTACTTCTCTTATTCATTATAATACGAGCGATTGTTTCACTGGCGTGTGACTATCTTTTGATTAATTAATTAGTACGAATAATCGAAGCATTACCGTGTATTAATTAATTAATTGAGCTTTGCATATTAAAACAGTCGCGTGTGTTTAAAGAGTCCGTCAGTTGAAATAAGAACCGCGCGTAAAAAATTCTCGAATGTGGCACACTACGAAACCATAATATTGGTTTTTAATGCGATAAGATAAAATTTCGCAAGTTTTCTTTCTTATTAAAACCAATCCGGGTCAATCATAATTATAATCGATTTCATATTGTAACTAGTGTGTATAAACGGTAGCAGGTATGCCTTATTACACGTTGATGCAGTTCGTTAAACGTCATTGTTTTATAATGAGATTTGACATCGGCAAAGGGACCGCCGCGCACCGTACATGGAAATGGATTGCATCAAAATAATAAAAAAAGAAAAAGAAACTGTGCCACTGGACCAAAGACGCTGTTTTCGTGCGGCAGCCTACTATTATGTATCTGTGTTTTATTACATAATTTGAAGAGTGAGAGTTAAAATCGTAGAATAACAAATGTTCCACCGATTCATTTATTATGTAAGCCTACGTTTTTGTGTAAGTGTGTACGACGACGAAGGAAAGGCCAACTTGAGCTATTTGCATATTATGGAAATTTCGATTCGCAGACACACGATACGATATAAGATACTTATACGGGGTGTTCCACCTAAGGCGGTTTCGTTCATAACTCCGTTATTATACATTAAATAAAGTAAATGTTTTTTATAAAGGTGGTCCGGAATTATATGGTGCATATACAGTAAATATTTTCAGTTATACAGAGGGTTCCATTTCTTCTGTACGTTGTTTTAAATAGAACACCCAACGTATTATTATATTTTTGGTTTCTATGTTTAATTTTAGGGTAAATGTCTAGATGATGGCCCCCATGGGGTGGATGGGATCGAAAGAGGAGGTCTCCCACACCACTGTACCATAAAAAGTTCGTGGCGGTCTCACCCCCATAAAAAGTTATGGGGGTTAGATGGGGGTGGGGATAGGGGCGATCGAAAGAGGGTAGGGGGGATCGAAAGAGGGTGGTCACCTGAGTGAAATCCCATAAAAAATTTGCGGCGGTCTCACCCCCATAAAAAGTTATGGGGGTTGAAAGTTGATTATTTTGACAATTTTCATACACTATAATTCAAATAAAATTCAATAAAAAAATNACAATTTTGTTTCAAATTCACGTCCGACGAAAGCAGAAAATGCAATTATGGATTGTGCACGATTGCGGTTAGTTCGTACACTTTTCGTTCAACAATAATCCGGCGATTTCGTGATTTTTCAATCAAAATGCGTTCGCTTGTTTATTAAACTTTGTAAGCGACGGAGAAGATTTACTTGATGAAAATGTCCGGAAAATGATCAAAAATGAAAAACGACAAAAGCTACTGTCATCCCTGATACTTTCTATTAAGAAAAGAGAGTAACAAAATAGTGTTTAAAAGTTTCAAACAAGTTCCTTTTTGAAGTGAAACTTCTTTACGCACGGTAGGGTAAGTTCGTTTCATGCGAGTTGCTATGTAACGAAATCATGCAACGGATGTCCCCCCTCTAGTCGAGTTCGTCGTGGGAATCGTTTGAGCCGTGAGCGCGCTTCAATACAACGTTCGTTACAGGCAACTCCGGCATGTATAGTGCAAAATTTAAATTCGTAGTGTAAAAATAATACCATTAAACCAATTCCTTAACCCCTATCCCGGTATGTTTGAATAAGTTTCACTTCAGTAGCGGGTTGTATAATTTACACATTGTATTTTTTTTTGTTTTGAACATTTATCAATTTGTTTTATTTTTTTATCACAAATTCGTTAATCAAGGTAGTATAAAAACGTGACACAAAACCTTCATTCAACGGCTGGTTTTCTATTGATAACAGCATTCTGAATATTCGACGGCAGTTTTAGAGATAAATAAACAATTTTCAAGCATTTTATATGCATATTAATGCGTATGTTTTTTCGGTTTTTATTATATTCAGGGGTGGAATGCTTGCTTGATGGGTAGCCCAGGTTTGACTCTAAACTAATACAATCCTATTTTCATATTGGCCAAAAACGATAGTAGTTATACGTTATCATCATAAGGTCGTCAGCTCTAAAACTGGTTGGACACGCACCTCACTCTTTCCTATCCTGAGCTAATGCTAATCTTCGCATTTCCCTAAAACTAGAACATCCGACATCCTTAACTATTTCAATAATCTAATCTAGGTCTACCTCTACTTCTCATATATACATAAACGAGTAGATCCGGAGGAAACGTCTGGACGATTTTAAAATTGTATTAGACAACGACTGGTAAGTTATTCTTGATCAAATTTACTATTTGATCTGTTTGCCATCACTGTTCAACATTAGTTTTTCCTCGAGGGTGTCTCCAAAGCTTTAGCTCTGCCACCACTACCCTGAATCTAACGATTTCCGTCGTATCTTCTTCGGTCTGATCCATATTAGACAGACTTTGAAGTTCATCATCATCATCCTAAGTTCGTCAGTCCTAAGACTGGTTGGACACGCACCTCCACTCTTTCCTATTCTGAGCTAATCTTAGCGTTTCCTTAAAACTAGAACAACCCACATCTTTAACTATTAGAGAACTGCAATCTAATCCAGGTCTACGTTACCCCTCCTAACTCCCGTTTCTGCCTCTAATTTGTCTCTGACTAAACCTTCATACCTAAGCTGTCCTAACAGTCCTCTTTTCTCCTATTCTTTCTAATACCTCTTCATTTCTAACCTTCTCTATCCACGGTATCCTCATCATTCGCATGTAGCATCACATTTTGAACGCTTCTAACCTTTTCTTTTCCGCCGCGCCCACTGTTCATGTTTCGCACCCGTTCAGCGCGTGCTCCAAACATACACCTTTAACAATGTTTTTCGAATTCCTAAATTAATCGTTCGCGAGCATGGAAATGACTTCTTTTTATTGAAGGCGACTCGACCCTGCGCTATCCTCTGCTTTATATCCCTACTACTCCTTCTATCCTGACTTATCTGACTTCCTAGATACCTAAAAATCAGCCACTTCTTTCGTCTCCTATAACTACATTTTCCGTTTTCATCTTAGCAGTGATGCAAACCATGGGCAGTCTGATCAAGAATGAATGTTTGAATTTTCCATTACCTAATACGGTAAACAGAATTACAATAACATTCATTAACCGTTTTCCTTGATAAAAAGCATTAAGCATTCTCAGCTTTCATCTGATTCCAATGGATTTGAAAGCCGGACTTTAGGATTGTTTGTCTTTTGGCGAGAATACCGATGGAGTCATTTAGATAAACCAATGAAGAAATAATCCTAGCTTCAATATGTATTTTTTTGACAATTTTAATCCTTATTACTCTCCTTTCTACGTTTAATTACAGTTGTATCTTATTTGAAAATCTAATAATTTAAATCAAATTTTGACGCTGAAGTCGCCACTTCCGTTATTACCGTCGTTTAACTTTATCTACCTACTAAACTAAATAACCCGCGGATTGTCGTTAAAATTACATATATATATATATACAATTATTTATGTATAAAGGTAAGCATTAAAAGTCGTCGTCGATATCAGTCAGTGACCTGTTTAGAGAAAAATGAACTTACGGAAGCAAATTGCAAATGTGGGCCGATACGTTTACTTCCAAGTTCCAAGGTAGAAATACAGACTTATTCTACAAGGAACAGGAGAAAATACGGAGAAGATCTAGATAGCGGATTGAAGACAAAAAAATAATAATAATAAAGTGTTTGCCACACGCTCTTTTGAACTAGATACACGGCTGCACAGTGCTCGGCAAAGTAAAAACAACTGCACTGATGAAGTACCAAGTAAACGCACCTAATTAGTATCATTTGCAAATATTTTAAATGGAAATTCATGCAGAATTAAAGCCAATTACCGTGCAGGGGCGGATTTAGAAATATTCTTTAAGGAGGATTTAAAACATTCATATGTCATACCTATCTACTAGAAATGTATAAAATCCGTCATTGTATGAAATTCCTAGGAAATGTACATAATTCCTAACATCGACCGGAAATATGTGAAATAAATTATATTAGATCCGACGGGACTTGAACCTTGACGAAACTCTTATACAAACTAGAGTGGGTGGATCGGTTTGCGAGTTTCGATGATTTAGGGAGCCGGACCATAGGTTCAACCATAATGGAGGGGTTCTTAAAGAGAAACCAGACTAAGACAAGTCCCTGAAAGAGGGTAGCAGCTCTTTCAGTACTCAGGGTGGTAGAGATCACGA
Source organism: Agrilus planipennis (assembly GCF_000699045.2). Taxonomy (NCBI): domain Eukaryota; kingdom Metazoa; phylum Arthropoda; class Insecta; order Coleoptera; family Buprestidae; genus Agrilus; species Agrilus planipennis. Next base: position 582,950 of record NW_020439112.1, read on the forward strand.
GGATCGGTATGGCACTCTGATGCACAATACTGCGATGTGGAAGACAACGGGAAATCACCACATTATGATCCCGAGAAGAACGTGTCACATAGTTAAATGATGGCGTCCTCTGGGGTAAAGCACTCCGGACGTAAACTAGTACCCCATTCGGATGTCCGAGCGGGGACCACCTCGGGGGATGTCATCAATAAGTGCAATAGGAATAGGTGCAATGTTTCACGAGTCGGAGCGTGGAATGTTAGGTCAATGAGGCAGGTAGGGAAATTAGAAAATTAAAAAAACAATTAGCTTCCCGTGCATCAAAAAGTTTAACTAGAATTGTATACTGGTATGTAAGGGAAGAAAAAGTAGGGAAAGAGCGAATATAAAGATAGGAGACAAAAAATTAGAAGAAGTGGCTGATTTAGATACCTAGGAAGTCAGATAAGTGAGGATGGAAGGAGTAGTAGGGATATAAAGCAGAGGATAGCGCAGGGTCGTGTCGCCTTTAATAAAAAAGAAGTCACTTCTATGCTCGCGAACGGTTAATTTAGAAATTCGAAAAAGGTTGTTAAAGGTGTATGTTTGGAGCACGGCGTTGTACGGGTGCGAAACATGGACAGTGGGAGCGGCGGAAAAGAAAAGGTTAGAAGCGTTCGAAATGTGGTGTTATAGGCGGATGATGAGGATATCGTGGGTAGAAAAGGTTAGAAATGAAGAGGTATTGGAAAGAATAGGAGAACAGAGGACTCTATGGAAGTCAATAAAAAATAGGCGAGATAGGTTGGTAGGACACCTTCTCAGGCATGAAGGTCTAGTCAGAGACATATTAGAGGCAGAAACAGGAGTTAGGAGGGGTAGAGGTAGACCTAGATTAGATTACTGTTCGCAAATAGTTAAGGATGTGGGCTGTTCTAGTTTTAAGTTTAGCTCAGGATAGGAAAGAGTGGAGGTACGTGTCCAACCAGTCTTAGGACTGACGACCTTATGATGATGAGACACATTTCCTAGGAAATCTATACATTTCCTAAATAGCAATCGGAAAGGTAATACTAAATAAGATAGTAATACGGCAGGCTGTTTGGAGATGTACTTATATCCATTAGTGACGTCATTGTTTGGTTAGGGAGATTTAACACCCCCGTTTTATTCACAGAAATCATTAGTTTATTACATTTCCTAGTACAATATCGGAATTTCATACAATATGTGTGTATTAAAAAATGTTTAAATAGCATCGGAATTGTATACATTACACAAACATATATTAATACAATTCCTAGATTTCATACATTTCCGGTAACATACTACATATAGGTATAGATTTATGGGGGGTATTTATATATTATATTAAGTTAAGGGGTTAAAATATAATTAGATTAATGCTGGTTACGATGATTTAATCTTTAAATCAGATATTACGGGTAGGTTTGAGTGCTGCATTCGAGGACGCCAGTTCGGAGTTGTCCTAGAAGGGAGAGGGGGGGGGGCGATCACCCCTATCGTCTCCCTGGACTCGTTGTGACGCACTGTAGATATATTTCACTGTCTTCTGGGTTGTAAATCACTGTGTTTTACGTTGAGATGTAATCGATCACTCAAACAATAGTTTTAGCAGCTTTAGTAAGACAGCACGAACATGAAAGCTTCAATAGATACCTAAAAATGATGTGGCACAATTTTGTTTCAAATTCACGTCCGACGAAAGCAGAAAATGCAATTATGGATTGTGCACGATTGCGGTTAGTTCGTACACTTTTCGTTCAACAATAATCCGGCGATTTCGTGATTTTTCAATCAAAATGCGTTCGCTTGTTTATTAAACTTTGTAAGCGACGGAGAAGATTTACTTGATGAAAATGTCCGGAAAATGATCAAAAATGAAAAACGACAAAAGCTACTGTCATCCCTGATACTTTCTATTAAGAAAAGAGAGTAACAAAATAGTGTTTAAAAGTTTCAAACAAGTTCCTTTTTGAAGTGAAACTTCTTTACGCACGGTAGGGTAAGTTCGTTTCATGCGAGTTGCTATGTAACGAAATCATGCAACGGATGTCCCCCCTCTAGTCGAGTTCGTCGTGGGAATCGTTTGAGCCGTGAGCGCGCTTCAATACAACGTTCGTTACAGGCAACTCCGGCATGTATAGTGCAAAATTTAAATTCGTAGTGTAAAAATAATACCATTAAACCAATTCCTTAACCCCTATCCCGGTATGTTTGAATAAGTTTCACTTCAGTAGCGGGTTGTATAATTTACACATTGTATTTTTTTTTGTTTTGAACATTTATCAATTTGTTTTATTTTTTTATCACAAATTCGTTAATCAAGGTAGTATAAAAACGTGACACAAAACCTTCATTCAACGGCTGGTTTTCTATTGATAACAGCATTCTGAATATTCGACGGCAGTTTTAGAGATAAATAAACAATTTTCAAGCATTTTATATGCATATTAATGCGTATGTTTTTTCGGTTTTTATTATATTCAGGGGTGGAATGCTTGCTTGATGGGTAGCCCAGGTTTGACTCTAAACTAATACAATCCTATTTTCATATTGGCCAAAAACGATAGTAGTTATACGTTATCATCATAAGGTCGTCAGCTCTAAAACTGGTTGGACACGCACCTCACTCTTTCCTATCCTGAGCTAATGCTAATCTTCGCATTTCCCTAAAACTAGAACATCCGACATCCTTAACTATTTGAAAACAATAATCTAATCTAGGTCTACCTCTACTTCTCATAACTCCTGTTTCTATCTCAAATACATCTCTGACTAGACCATCATGCCTGAGAAGGTGTTCTACCAACCTATCTCGTCTATTTTTTATTGACTTCCATAGAGCCCCTGTTCTCCTATTCTTTCTAATACCTCTTCATGTCTATCCACTGTATCCTTCTCGCTTCTACGCTTCTTTTTCGAACTTCTAAATTAATTGTTCGCGAGCACAGAAGTGACTTATTTTCCCTAGATACCTAAAATCAGCTATTTCTTCTAATTTTTCGTCTCCTATCTTTATATTCGCTCGTTTTCTACTTTTTCTTCCCTTGCATACTAATATCTTCATTTTACTTTTATTTATTTTCATACACTGCTGTTTTGTCAATACCGCTCCCATTTTATTTAAAGCTATCTCCAACTCCTCCTTGCTAGATGCTAATACTGCTACATCATCTGCAAATCTAAGCATACTAATCTTTTGCCCCTGTATATTTATCCCTACAGTTGTACTGTCTTTAATGATGTTGATTGCGTCTTCGATGTATAGATTAAAAAGTAGCAGTGACAGTGTGCATCCCTGCCTGACTCTCTTCCTAATATTTACTTCATTACATTGCAGCCCCATCTCTATAACTGCCAGATGCTCTTCATACAAACTAAGTATCACTCTTCTATATTTGTAACTCATCCCTACATTTTTAAGTATATTTAACATTTTGTCCCATCTAACATTGTCAAAAGTTTTTTCTAAATCTACCAATCCTATATACGCGCTCTTTTCTTTCTCTATCGTTTTTTCTATTGCAAAGATAGAATGATCTCCCGCGTTCTTCTATTTCTTCTAAACCCAAATTGATCTTTCCCTAATTATCGTTATAAGTACGTAAGGTTTTTGATTTGCACCCGGACTGAAGGTAAATAATGCCGTATTTCTGGTGATGAAAAAAACACGACAGTTTTGTCCTTACTTATTCGGTCTTGGTCTTGCTCAAAACTTGGTCTTGTTGATATAGTCCCGGTCGTGGTTATTGTCTTGCGTGTTAAGTTCTGCTTGTAAAGCGGTGTCGGATGTGGCGGTATCCGGCCTTTCGTTTCTTTTGGTTATTACCACTTCGGATGAAATGAACTGTATTCTCCTTACTAATTGTTTTTTATTTACACTAATTACACTATCTATAAACACTTGCATTAATAACTTGTATAATCTATTTGGTTGTATACATATATTGGGTTTTATTGGTAATTGTTTGAATTGTTGAATATGAATCGAATTGAATGAATTGAATGAATCGAATTGATGGTTGGATATGAATAGATATAAATCGAATTGATATGAATCGAATGCGTTTCATTTTTTCAAATTTCAGTATTTATATTAGGTATTGACGAAAGCGACACGCCCAAAACAGGCATCTCTTGGGGTAGGTAATTGACCTTACTGGTCTTGTCTTCGGTGAAATACCGAACCCCAATAAATTCGGTATTTCCGCCAATATCATAAATTTATGGTTGGTCGCAGATGTTTACTTAACAACTACTTTGAATTTATCCTACACTATAGACCTAATAAAATAAAATATACAGAAAAACTACTTAAGAAATATGTACAGTAATATACAAAATAACACAACACCAAACATTCCGCCCGCCTTGAAAGGATCCCCTTTCAAAATGTTATCAGTCTATTGGTAGCGGACAAATGTTTATTGCGGCACGTTTCACAACACCCTTGGTTGTTTTANAAATCACGCCTAGAAGGGAATGCTGCATTTTCTACCCTCGGTGCGTAATATATTGTTTCTTTCGCTTCGAGTCTAGAAACAAGGTGGCGATATCTTTCACAGTTTTATATCGATATCTAGATAGGTAAAAGTACGCAAATTCTGAAGAAGTAAAATTAGCAAAACATTTGTTAAATAACAGTTTGTCGGGTGAATAGCAATTATGCGAGAGAAACCGACAACAGGAAATTGCTAATCGTTATGCATAATACGCAGAACCGTATAAATTCACTTGTAGATTTCTTTGGATCATTAATTTCTTTCGCCGAAAGTAAAGAGCTTTGGTGCGAGTTCAATAAGATTCGAAAACAGCACAATAACGTGTACCACTTATCCTGTAGGCAATAAACTGGATGGAAAGCGAACGAAAATTTGATACAAACAGGTCGGATCTTGTAATTTAAATTTTCCACCTTTTCAAAGAGAAACATCAAACCAAATTAGAGATATCATTAAAAGGTGATTAGTTATAATAAATATAGGTTTTTTGAAGTGAAACTTCTTTACGCACGGTAGGGTAAGTTCGTTTCATCAGAGTTGCTATGTAACGAAATCATGCAACGCATTTCTCCCGCTGTCTGTCCCTATGTATGCTTAGATCTTTAAAACTACGCAACGGATTTTAATGCGGTTTTTTTTAATAGATAGAGTAATTCAAGAGGAAGGTTTATATGTATAATACATGCAAAATATAGTAGAGAAACACTGGTAATTTTAGAGGTTTCTAATGTGATGTCGTAAATAAATACATTTTTTGCGCTTACATTGCAAACGCTGGCTGAACCTTACGAGATAGATCAAAATAATGTACTACAGTATTGTACACCTTAAAAAGGTTTACAAAAAAGTCCCCGATGGTATATGTCTATCTCTTAGGGATAACCCACAATAACCATTTTTTATTCATTACTTTTTGTAAGAAATAATGGCTTATTTACGAAGCGATTTTAAGCAATACAGCATTAATCCTTATCCAATTAAGTACTTTTAAATACATTGTGCATTTAATGTAGATCAATATGGCTCTTTACAGCATGTAATTTACATGAATATTTTCGAAGATATTACAAACTTAAAATGCAGGAACATAGCGGTTGCGGCGGCGGTACCGGCCGGTTTGTATTGTCTAATGACAAAAAAGCTGCGATTGTTGTATATAAATACATGCTATAGTATATTTACTATCAGCATTGCACCCGTGTGAAGCATAGTGTACAAATAATACCATTAAACCAATTCCTTAACCCCTATCCCGGTATGTTTAAGTGTTTGAAGAAGTTTCACTTCAGTAGCGTGTTGTATAATTACCCGAATTTTTTTTGGCTACAATAAGGAACAACTCCCGTCCGATAACAAATTTATGTCGGGAAAATTTTCTACCGACTGGACTATGCTATAAAGTCGACTACCCGGTCATCCGGTACTATCCGGTGCATATCTGATACAGATAATCTGGGGCCGACACTCGTCTTTCAAGTTTTTTAGGACACGATCTTTAAATATTATTAATATTAGTAGTTATATATGTTAATTATTTTGTAATGTGGATTATGCGAAGTTGGCATTTGTTTTTTGTATTATATCGCCGTTATTAGCTGCTGCTGTGGCAAAATTGAAGATCTTAATAATTATGTAAATACGATGGTCAATTATTACTCAAGACGTGCAACGCATTCGCAATAAGAATGATAATAATGAAGATAAAAGCGTGACCGAGAATTTTGTATTATCCAAGTTGCCAACTTGCCAACTGGTGCCGAGCAGAGCCCAGACAAACGCGGCTTCGACGGAACCGTTCCGATTGAATGGTCCCGATGAGTGGCTGTCGCGATGGGTCAAGGTACCGCTATTTCTGTTATTGACGGGCATAAATAAAGAGACTGTGTCATTAGCAAAATTTGTACTACTTTACTCGACATTTTTCGATCAACAATTTATCTTTAAAACCAACCTACTACGGTACACACAAATTAGATTAAAACTCCAGTAATGGACGAGTTTCTGCTACAGTAAAAGTTCCTTATTAGCGGGTAAAAAAAATTGCAACCCAGTTCCTGTATTCGCGGCTAAAAATTTCATTATTCGCGGATGCAATCGGTAAACAGAAAAGGATTCGGTGTCATTTATTAAGGGGACTGACCGCAATACAACGCTCGTGCCTACTACTGTGAATTATTCCGAAAATATGGGTTTCTATTCTAAACATTGTGATTTAACGTTGCGAGATAAACATCTGATTTTTTGTATGGTAACAAACAAAGGTTCACACTAACTCGGCACGTTTTAAGTTTTCAAAAATATGGTCATTAATAGCTTTTACAAGTGCTTAAAGTTGATGCTTCTTGTAGGACACGTATTTTCAATAGAAATTAACTAATTAAAAAATGACCTTCGACAAGTTTTAGAACAAAGCTTTATCTATTTTACTACAAAATTTCAAACCTCTGTTCAAAACATGAAACTCATGATATCTAGAACCGATAAGCATGTTTTTACTCTACGGCGCGTGTAATCCCCTTAATGTATCGGCACCTTTTGACCATGTACTGTTGGTACGTGCCGAGGCAGCTTTTATAAAAGGTGTAAGCGAGTGGACTAATTTGAAAATTCAAAACAAGAAAAAATCACTAAATTTTTTAAACTCTTGCCTAAAGCTGACCATAACGATTAATTTTAATTGCGAATTTCTCAATACATTGATTTTATTTTGATACATATTGGTTTTATTTTGGAATCTTAGAACGTATCCCCTATGATTCTATACTAATTACCATTCCATATCCACCTACAGAGATCGTAAGAAATAATTTATAATTTTGGAGTCATCTTTTTTTTTAAACAATCTTCAAATCTTATTTCCAACTCCGAAAACGACCAGGGCCGCATAAATTACAGTTACAGGACTGAAGAGATCTAACAGAAGTTGAAGTTCAATTTTTCTAGCATATTTACGATTATTTACAATTTTATGCATTTGCGTTAAATTATTTCCAATTTCCAGTAAATCACATTAAAACATTAGGACTAAAAGTGAATACTAATGCTTAACATTACTGCTGCCGACATTTGTTTACTCTAAATGCGCACCGCATAAACAATAGCATAGAAACAATACAAAGCAAAATGAAGCACGTAGAATGTTTGTTATTACATTACTTGTAGTAGCCGCACAAACCTTAACAAAACGTACGCAATAATAATAAAATCGTGACAAGAAAGCAAAGTGCTTTCTTTACAACATTGTAATACATGCATAATGCATGTAAAAACAATAATTATTTTCGTAGGTCTACGCACTAAAATTGTAAACTGTAATTATGAACAATAATACCTAAATTATTAGCGAAGTTTACAAGTTCGTTTTCCATTTGCCGTGGTTTTAGAAATGTGGTCATGGAGTCAACTACCGCAATGCGCTTTTAGAACAATTAAATTCACTGATGTTTTTTTTTTAATTTAAAATTTATTATTTCAAAGAACTTTCTAGTTAGTACACTACAAAAAAGAGTAAGAAAATATATCGTTTTTAAAAACACAAAAGGAAAAAGTGTCTGTGCTTTGGGAAATGCATATTTCAAAAATTGACATAGATTAAAACCAGGTAAAAACAGTACACGTAGGGCAAACTGATGAATATGTCCAAGACAGAATAAAAGAACATACTGCCTCTATTGCAAGAAGTAGCTCGCATTAAGTTTATTGGAAAGTTGAAAAGGTATACTGACCTAAATGACTAAAATAAGCCAAAAAAAACTCAGTTTAATGTTCAGAATGAATTATTTTTTCTGAAATAAACAAATCATTAAAAAAATTAAATTTTCTGGCGTAATAACGGTTGTTGATCGTCGATTTTCAATCTACTTACACTACTGTTCATGTGCCGATCACGAAATGATTTATTAGAACACCACTTTACTGTCGTTCAATTTAAATCAGTGCTAATTTGAGTTAAGCGATTGCTAAATAAAGAGTTGAAATGCACCATTTGCAGAACACAAAGAATGCGTACACAGGCTCTTATTGTCAATTACACAACTGCACAATTGTAAACAAGAATTTGATTTGAAAAGTGTATACATGATTTATTATAAATAAAAAAGGGCTAAGTGTTTCTAAATGGAGATCAAAATAAAATATAAGCACTGGTACTTACTTACCCAATAGCGTTTTGAGTAAACGAGCATTTGAAATATAGCTCATAAAAGCGAATAATTGGTCTTCAATATGTAACGGTACACAAACAAAAACAAAAACATTATAAGCACTTTTATAATTTTGACAAAATGGGCAACAGCTCCGTTTTTCAGCGACAAATTATAACATTTTACAGAATTTTTACGCTAGATATAGATTTATGAGGATAGCTGTTGGTAGACTAACGACAAAATGGACAAAAGTTCCGTCTGTCAGCGACAAATTATAGCCTTTATATAATTTTTCTATGCTACATCTATTCCGAGATAAGCTTTGTGTAATGCCATGTTGATAGCTGTTGATAGACTAGCGACAAAATGGGCAAAAGTTCAGTCTTTCAGCGACAAATTATAGCCTTTACTGAATTTTTCTACTCCATATCTATTTCGAGATACGCTTTGTTCAGTGTCGTGTTGATAGCTGTTGATAGACTAACGACAAAATGGGCAAAAGTTCAGTCTTTCAGCGACAAATTATAGCATTTACAGAATATCTATACGCCATATCTGTTCCGAGATACGCTAGTTGTAGATTTATGAGGATAGCTGTTGGTAGACTAACGACAAAATGGACAAAAGTTCCGTCTGTCAGCGACAAGTTATAGCCTTTATATAATTTTTCTATGCTACATCTATTCCGAGATAAGCTTTGTGTAATGCCATGTTGATAGCTGTTGATAGACTAACGACAAAATAGACAAAACTTCTGTCTTTCAGCGACAAATTATAGCCTTCACAAAATTTTTCTATGCCACATCTATTCTGATATACGCCTTCTGTAGTGTCATGTAGATAGCTGTTGATAGTCTAACGACAAAATAGGCAAAAGTTCAGTCTTTCAGCGACAAATTATAGCATTTACAGAATATTTCCACGCCATATCTGTTCCGAGATACGCTAGTTGTAGATTTATGAGGATAGCTATTGATAGACTAACGACAAAATGGACAAAAGTTCCGCCTGTCAGCGACAAATTATAGCCTTTATATAATTTTTCTATGCTACATGTAATCCGAGATAAGCTTTGTGTAATGCCATGTTGATAGACTAACGACAAAATAGACAAAACTTTTGTCTTTCAGAGACAAATTATAGCCTTTACAAAATTTGCTGGATATCTGGAGGACAGACAAGCGACAAAATGGGTATATATGCCATCTTTCAGTGACAAATTATAGCCTTTACAAAATTTTTCTATGCCACATCTATTCTAAGATATGCCTTGTGTAGTGTCATGTAGATAGCTGTTGATAGACTAACGACAAAAGGGGCAAAAGTTCCGTCCGTCAGCGACAAATTAAAGCCCTTTTCTTTGCCATTTCAAGAAACGATGTGTGTACTTGTGTACATGTTGCCTAGTTTTTTGTCTATTTTTCAGCAAGCGGCTGAAGCGACAAATTTTGGATTTTGGAAAAAAATAGCGATATAGTGCACTTTAGCAATAAGAAATACAATTTTCTTGTGCTAGCTTAATATATTTAAATATATATCACGAGAAACAGACATTTTGAGAAAATCAAACTTCTTTCACTATGACAATGCACTGGCACTAGTCAGTTATCCCAATGGCTCCGTAGACAAAAATTTGGGAACAAGAGGAAGTTATTAGTTTTAAAATACTGAACGGCTAGTATAAAACTACCATAAATGATTAATTACTGGTTAAGTTTAATTAGTTTGACTACTACTACTACTACTTGAATTTATATACCGACGTTCTGGGTTTTAATTACTGTCATCATTGAAACGTATTGTTTCCACCGAGCATCGATTCGAATGCGAAAAAAAATTTGACTTACAAACAAACCTTTTCGAGGTAATCTTAAATCTCCCTCTTTTTTTATTTCCTCTAACCGGTAGCCGACACACTTCCCTGTTTTTGAGGGCAACTAGAGTTGTTAGAGACGTTTGGGTACCTAATATGCATCTGGGCATAAGTGTAGATTGTAGAGTGTAGACCCTTCTGTGCGCAAAATCTCCCCACATTAGCTGAAGGGGTGGTTAAGCTAATGGATGCGTATGGTCGCTGCACGCGGGGGTGTCACAAGCGAACTTTTCACCACGGAACAGGGCATAAATAGCTTATTTAAATTACGTAGAAGGGTCACATTTATAATTCGATATGTCTTGTTTCAAATTAAAATTACTCGTAGAATTTGAGTGTCACATGTAAAACATTTTTTATAGTTGAACAGTCAAATTTCAAAGAACTTTCTAGTTAGTACACTACAAAAAAGAGTAAGAAAATATGTCGTTTTTAAAAACACAAAAGGAAAAAGTGTCTGTGCTTTGGGAAATGCATATTTCAAAAATTGACATAGATTAAAACCAGGTAAAAACAGTACACGTAGGGCAAACTGATGAATCTGCCCAACACAGAATAAAAGAACATACTGCCTTTATTTCAAGAAGTAGCTCGCATTAAGTTTATTGGAAAGTTGAAAAGGTATACTGACCTAAATGACTAAAATAAGCCAAAACAAACTCAGTTTAATGTTCAGAATGAATTATTTTTTCTGAAATAAACAAATCATTAAAAAAATTAAATTTTCTGGCGTAATAACGGTTGTTGATCGTCGATTTTCAATCTACTTACACTACTGTTCATGTGCCGATCACGAAATGATTTATTAGAACACCACTTTACTGTCGTTCAATTTAAATCAGTGCTAATTTGAGTTAAGCGATTGCTAAATAAAGAGTTGAAATGCACCATTTGCAGAACACAAAGAATGCGTACACAGGCTCTTATTGTCAATTACACAACTGCACAATTGTAAACAAGAATTTGATTTGAAAAGTGTATACATGATTTATTATAAATAAAAAAGGGCTAAGTGTTTCTAAATGGAGATCAAAATAAAATATAAGCACTGGTACTTACTTACCCAATAGCGTTTTGAGTAAACGAGCATTTGAAATATAGCTCATAAAAGCGAATAATTGGTCTTCAATATGTAACGGTACACAAACAAAAACAAAAACATTATAAGCACTTTTATAATTTTGACAAAATGGGCAACAGCTCCGTTTTTCAGCGACAAATTATAACATTTTACAGAATTTTTACGCTAGATATAGATTTATGAGGATAGCTGTTGGTAGACTAACGACAAAATGGACAAAAGTTCCGTCTGTCAGCGACAAATTATAGCCTTTATATAATTTTTCTATGCTACATCTATTCCGAGATAAGCTTTGTGTAATGCCATGTTGATAGCTGTTGATAGACTAGCGACAAAATGGGCAAAAGTTCAGTCTTTCAGCGACAAATTATAGCCTTTACTGAATTTTTCTACTCCATATCTATTTCGAGATACGCTTTGTTCAGTGTCGTGTTGATAGCTGTTGATAGACTAACGACAAAATGGGCAAAAGTTCAGTCTTTCAGCGACAAATTATAGCATTTACAGAATATCTATACGCCATATCTGTTCCGAGATACGCTAGTTGTAGATTTATGAGGATAGCTGTTGGTAGACTAACGACAAAATGGACAAAAGTTCCGTCTGTCAGCGACAAGTTATAGCCTTTATATAATTTTTCTATGCTACATCTATTCCGAGATAAGCTTTGTGTAATGCCATGTTGATAGCTGTTGATAGACTAACGACAAAATAGACAAAACTTCTGTCTTTCAGCGACAAATTATAGCCTTCACAAAATTTTTCTATGCCACATCTATTCTGATATACGCCTTCTGTAGTGTCATGTAGATAGCTGTTGATAGTCTAACGACAAAATAGGCAAAAGTTCAGTCTTTCAGCGACAAATTATAGCATTTACAGAATATTTCCACGCCATATCTGTTCCGAGATACGCTAGTTGTAGATTTATGAGGATAGCTATTGATAGACTAACGACAAAATGGACAAAAGTTCCGCCTGTCAGCGACAAATTATAGCCTTTATATAATTTTTCTATGCTACATGTAATCCGAGATAAGCTTTGTGTAATGCCATGTTGATAGACTAACGACAAAATAGACAAAACTTTTGTCTTTCAGAGACAAATTATAGCCTTTACAAAATTTTTCTATGCCACATCTATTCTAAGATATGCCTTGTGTAGTGTCATGTAGATAGCTGTTGATAGACTAACGACAAAAGGGGCAAAAGTTCCGTCCGTCAGCGACAAATTAAAGCCCTTATGATACTTTTCTTTGCCATTTCGAGAAACGATGTGTGTACTTGTGTACATGTTGCCTAGTTTTTTGTCTATTTTTCAGCAAGCGGCTGAAGCGACAAATTTTGGATTTTGGAAAAAAATAGCGATATAGTGCACTTTAGCAATAAGAAATACAATTTTCTTGTGCTAGCTTAATATATTTAAATATATATCACGAGAAACAGACATTTTGAGAAAATCAAACTTCTTTCACTATGACAATGCACTGGCACTAGTCAGTTATCCCAATGGCTCCGTAGACAAAAATTTGGGAACAAGAGGAAGTTATTAGTTTTAAAATACTGAACGGCTAGTATAAAACTACCATAAATGATTAATTACTGGTTAAGTTTAATTAGTTTGACTACTACTACTACTACTTGAATTTATATACCGACGTTCTGGGTTTTAATTACTGTCATCATTGAAACGTATTGTTTCCACCGAGCATCGATTCGAATGCGAAAAAAAATTTGACTTACAAACAAACCTTTTCGAGGTAATCTTAAATCTCCCTCTTTTTTTATTTCCTCTAACCGGTAGCCGACACACTTCCCTGTTTTTGAGGGCAACTAGAGTTGTTAGAGACGTTTGGGTACCTAATATGCATCTGGGCATAAGTGTAGATTGTAGAGTGTAGACCCTTCTGAGCGCAAAATCTCCCCACATTAGCTGAAGGGGTGGTTAAGCTAATGGATGCGTATGGTCGCTGCACGCGGGGGTGTCACAAGCGAACTTTTCACCACGGAACAGGGCATAAATAGCTTATTTAAATTACGTAGAAGGGTCACATTTATAATTCGATATGTCTTGTTTCAAATTAAAATTACTCGTAGAATTTGAGTGTCACATGTAAAACATTTTTTATAGTTGAACAGTCAAAAAAACTGATTGGGGTACAGCCCTTGTTACAAAAAAATTTACCACGTTATGTTAAGACTATAGAAACTATTTTCTGTATTTTTTTTTTAAATTTTAGATTCAATAGTTTCAGAGATAAGGAGGGTGTAGTTCATTTTCATCTATTTTCTTAAA
>NW_020439112.1:597785-598257 GCF_000699045.2 Agrilus planipennis
CAACTTAAACAATAGTAGTTCATTTTCATCTATTTTCTTAAATAACATTAAAGATATTTATTTTAAAATTATAAAAAGACATTTGCAACAAACCCTTTTTTATTTGATATGTCACACGGTCAGTTTGCAAAACTTTTTTTTAATGTCCTATAGTGTCCGACCGAAAGTTTGGTTTCGGTTTCGGTCGAGTTTCGGCAAAAAAACGAGTTTCGGTTTCGGCGGCAAACCTGCCGAGTTCTCGCGCTGTGCTCGGTCATGTTCGGCGCGTTCAACATGACGAATTAAGTTTAGAAGAAGTTAATTTGTTCTTAATTAAGATAAAAGTGATTTATTTTATTTTGTTTATTACTTAAATATTAAGTTCCTATACCTATTGTGATATTAGGTAACAATAACAAAAGTAATTTTATGTTTAATATTATATAAAAAAAAAGCATGAATAATCTTCAAAAGAAAAATGAGTCTAGTCTAC
>NW_020439112.1:602761-633266 GCF_000699045.2 Agrilus planipennis
TATTTTAAGTATTTTTAAGGCGCAATTAAAGTATTTCCTTAAATGAGGGGTTGTTATGTTGATTTTGATTTGATTATCAATAAGTGAAAATGTCAAAGACTGCAGAGCTATGTGATTTAAAGATAAAAAAATAAAACTGACTGATTATAATAACGTTTTCTTTATTTTTCTCTCAAAACATGATCCTTATGAGGAAGCTTCGGTTTCGGTTTCAGCCGAAACTGAGACCGTTGCCGAAATTCGGTTTCGGTTTCGGTCGGACACTAATGTCCTATAATTGGCCCCTCAAAAAATGACACCCATGTTCAAAATTAACTTATTTATCTACGTTATGCGTCCGTGTCTGGGTCACAGAAATTCGGATCAAATTGACTGTGACAGACATCACTGATACTATAAGGGTTCCGTTTTTCATCCGGACGTACGGAACCCTAAAAACCAAACTGTTACTATAAACCTTTTTATTTCGTAAATCAATGATAAGGAGTTTCTACAAAATACGTAACGCAATTTATGGGTGAGGGGGGTCCAGCCTAGTCGTGTGACGTGGAGGGGACTGGAGATTAAGGTTTGCGTTACCTCACGATTTTACGTAAACTGAAAAGTTGGCAGCAGCATTAGTCCGATTGATACATAAATTGATTAGAAATATTATACTTACCATACTTGTTTATTTAAAAGTGAAGTAGCTATTATATTATTGGGAATTAAAAATATTTTGTTTTCTGAATTCAAGTGTAGATTTTGGTCAAATTTTCGTTATATATTTTTGGAATTTGCGCGAATCCTTTTACATAATATTAAGAAACCCCATTCTCCTTAAAATAAGATTTCTAAGTTTGGAACTTGAAAGTACTTATTCAATAGACGTTTTGTTATAGGTAATAGCTGATTAATGATAATGTTACTGGCACCTCTTCCGATGTATTGTCAGAATATTCATCAATTTAAATCACGCTAATGAGATCCGCAAAAGCTGTGTTAATCCATAAATAATCGATAAGGACCAAAGCACGGGATTGTTCAACCGACAAGTAAAAGTGTGGGCGATCAACGTTCAGAAAATAAAAATAATTTTCTACAATGAATTGGCCGCGAAAAACTTTCTCCACAATAAAAATGATGAGTTGTTGCTGTTCCACACAGATACATGTACATATTACCTATATTAAGAGAATCGCATTTTGCATTGTAATTGTAAAGATATAATTTCATTATGGGCGTGGACCACTCTTTGGAAGGTGAGTGAAATGGTCCTTCTGAATCCGTTCAACTCATATAACTAATGGATTTATGGTAGATAATGCAGGACCAAGGAAAACAGTTATATCAAGTTATGAGCGGCTTTACGCCATCTATTGGCATTTGTTGGTAACTATAGCATTTCATTTGTTTGGCAAGGGCCTTAGGAAGGAATCTACCTGTCAAACTGAATTTATGACGCGTTAATGAGAACACACAATAACTTGTTGGAATTAGTTTGTGATTTATAAAGTTGTAGATTAAATAAATGTTCAGAAAAAACATCAACAAAGTATCAATTGTTATTTTAAATTTAAAACACTTGAAATAAGCGAAATAATTGGTTGTCCTGCTGCAGAAGTTAAACATAGTATTTATGCTTTTCAATATATCAGTTTATACTACCATAATAAAAGTATTTAGCAAAGCAAGTTTAGCGTTTCATTATTCTTCCCTAAAAAATATTTTTCTCGTAGGTAAGGGCACATGCTCCTTGTGACCTTATGCACCAGACGCCACTGAATGAACAAATTAAAAAAAAGACGATCAGTCTACAAGCATCAGTTACGAATTCATTCCGGTTCGCCTATTTTGGATTATCACGCTTTACTACGTAGTAATTGTGAAAATGGTCAAATGATACGTTGATGTTGAACAAAAAAAAAACCCTTATACCGTTAGTTTTGTCAGACAAATCGGCTACTTTCTACTAGGTACTACGTACCAAATGAGTTGATTACTCTGCACCTTTTATTATTTGCTGTGAAGTAAAAAGTGCGAAGACGTACAGGTAGTTTAAAATGACATGAACTTTCAGATGTGCTGGAGGCGGGCCTTATCGCACTAATATTATTGTTATTCTACTGATTTTGGCCATGACATACAACTAGAAATGAAGCTCCAGATACACTTACCGTCAAATGTTTTTAAAAGGTAGAAATACAGTTATCGGTAAAAGGGCAAAATTTTGTCACCGAGTCATGTCATGTTATTCTAAATTACCTCTACCATTGTTAAGTATAATACACTGCTAATAATTTATTACAACACGCAAAACGATACATCGCACTACAGTGCAACGACTCGGTGACATTCATTATAAAAATGTTGACCTTATAATTACGTGAATTAATACCAAGTGTGCGAAAATCGTAAGATTATCAATCAAGCATAAATTTAATTTCTTCATAATTATTGTTATTGTTTCAACTTAAACAATATCAAAAAAAGTACCTATTCAAGAAATAAATCATAAATATTACACTATTACCTATAGCTAAAATTTGAACTAGATGCTTTTCCACATTGAGCTTATCTCGTTTTCATTTTCTTAAAGGATTGTTTTATATCAATCTTATTACCCTACTATTAGAATAACCAACGCCTGTTTTAAGAAGTAAAGAGAATTGTCTAATTATTTTTAAAATGATGTTAGTATTTGAACAAACAAAAGAGGGCACAAATAAAAGTATTTCTACAATTTCTATATACATAAATATAGTACTACCTAAGGACAATACATCTCCATTGAACAAGTGTACACAATCTAAGTCAGTTAATTAGTAATTAAGGCCTGGGATAGGACACTTCAGACTTATTATTACGGAACAAATTACTCTCTTGAAAAAAACAGACGTTCGTCTGTTTTACTTGAGAACAATAAATTCTGAATTAATGTGAATGATACTTAAAAGTCTTATACGACTTAATAGTCACAACATGAAAGGGGTGATAGAATCCGTTTACTACATAAGGGATAAAATTTTCGAATTTTTTTTGTAACTTTTCTTAAAGTGTAGGTTTCACAGAAGCAGGAGATAATTTTTGTTAGGCACGAAAAAAGCAAAATGACAAAGAATTGTACAATTTCTATGTTCGGTGGAGGTTTCGCCGTACCTGTATACAGTTATCCTTTCGCAAAAAGGTTCTAATACCTTAAAGAAGGGTTTAAGCAAGTATGAAAAGTCTAGTGTTTGGATTAGAACAAGTATCAAAGGAATGTGACTCTAACGGAAATCCTTCTCATTTTTATGGCCTCCGTTACTGATACTTTTGTGTATTTCAAATTGCCACAATGTTTTCTTTAAAAAGAAGACATTTGAAGTAACATTTTGTCTTCTTACGAAAAATTATAAAATTTTGACACTAAACGTACGACATATTATTATTACTGTTAGTATTAATAAGACTTGTAAGATTTATAACAGACAGGCAGACATGTTAATTAAAAACTTTTAAATTAATAGGTATGCTTATAGATACCTATTATACCGTCAATTCTTATAGTGTACCAGTAATTTTGAAATCAAGATCTTTTTATTAATTTTTTTTTTGCTACGTATTTGTTTTACAATTAACCATTAAATGTAGGCACCTACAAATAATAGTTGGGCAATTGATAAATTGATAGCAGTCATAGTTTTATTTGTAATAGGTATAGGTAAATAACGTAGGATTGTTGATAGGACATATAGGTATGTACCTAAGTACTTATCATACTTTTAATCTTATCTACATGTAAAATATAAATGAATTTGAATTTAAGTAATACAATATGTAGTACGTATCTTATATCCGGTAAGTACCTCAATCACGTACTTTTACTTTACTTCTACTACGAAAAAAATTGTATTGTTTTACCTTACTTTTGATGAAGTGTTTTTAATAAATAAATAAAAGGTAATTATACATATCAATTAATGTTTTCCTTCATTGCATAAACAATATTATTATCAGATGATTATAAACCAGCAATGCCCAATTAATTACAGACGCATACTTATTAACCATGATAGGGACTGAATTTAATATTTGGTTTTAATATTGTAATAAATCTGCAGTAAGATTTCAATATTACTTTTTACTAGACAAGTAGGTACCTATTATACATAGATTCGATAAATATGATGCCATGTACCTATATATATATATACAAAAAACATTTTATAAATTATTATATTAAAATTTGTATTCCCGTAATACCGACAAAACCTTTCTATTTCTTTCTAACCTAAATCAGAGCTTACCTTCATATCCTGGATAATTTGTTGAAATATACCCCCAAACGCCTCAGTCTCTCTTTCTTTAGTGCCATCCATTTTTCAATGAAATCAAGTATTTTCGCACATCCAAACCAATACCTTTAAAGCTCTTGAACTACGTATATATTTCCTTATTGTATATATCGCGAATGTAAATATGAATTATAATTAATTCACGAAAAACACTTCACAAAAGCACACTTACACTCCTGAAACACTTGCCATGTAAATGAACACAAAAACGTCTTACAAATTCAATATATACTTTTTCTAAAGAAATCATGAGTTAATGTTTTTACTAATTCGACCACTCTCACTATATCGAATTATTAGAATTGTATTTTAATTGAGTAATAGTTAATTTTTCTAATTTACAATATACGAATGTCACTTGCGAGTAGTACACCGAACCTCGTTTTGCATACAATATACAAACCACAAACGCAGCTGCACTGTACAACTACAGCCATAAACCTACACAACTACGCAAGCTAACCAGGCTAAAATGTGCATTGTCCTGAAACAGAACCGAAACACATCTCCCCGACTTCTTTCAAGAATATTCCGATTTCAAGCTTGCGTCGCCATCTACTAATGTACAACGACACTACGATGACATAAGGGAATAGAAAACTGCATTGTTTTATGTTTATAATAATATGATATTGACATCCGTGTGACATTTTCACTTATCAAAAGTATTTTTCGTGTAGAAGTGGTGCAATCATCAAATTGGTATGAATCATACAATTAAATATTAAACATTCACATATAGTTAATTATCCTTTTAGTAAAGTTTGTCGATTAATTTCCGTTTTCTGTAATTTAAGGTCAAATTAAAGTTAATAACCTACAATGGCTTCAAGTGTAGTAGAAGAAAATCACAAACAAATTCTATCTAAGGGATGCTATATGTCTTCTGAATCAGATGATGAAGAATCATTTGTTGTTCTGAGTAAATCTATACCACCTAACGAAATTGGAGAAGAAATATTTTTGGAAGCTGATGTTATACGGGAATCCCTGGAACTAGCAAGCACTATGCTAAAGTCTATAGAGGAGAAAAATAAGGAAAATTCAGAATTAGCAACAATAACAAAGATTGAAAAACCTTCTGAAAGTGTAAGTTAGTTTCTAAGTTTCATGTTGTATCTGGTTATAGATAAATATTAACTTAGTTCTAAAAATATCTTTTTTGTGGTTTTCCAGGTGATAATGCAGAATGAAGAACCAATTAGTATGCCTCCATCCATATCAACAGATTTAAGTCCAGATGAAATTCAGCATAAAATTGACGACCTTATTGAAGAAAACATGAAACTAAAAGGTTTAATATTAATAATTTTACATAGCAATAGTGTTTAATTTTGTTGTTTCAGAAACTCTCCACCAAAATAATTTGGCAATGAAAAAGAAGTATGAGACACTAGTTCTATGGCAGGAAGAAGTTCTTAAAGTACATGAATCACACAAAGAGAGATTTGCAGAAACAAAACAATATATTGAGAAGGTAAAAGTAAAGTGGTATTAAAGGTCCAAGTTATTTAAATCCTTCTGTATTTATAGCTTAAGTTAGAAAATGCTAGACTCACAGTTGCCTTGCAAAATTCTGATGATCAAAATACTAAACAAACCACTGAGATGAAGCAAGATGATTTAAGTCAGAAGAACGCTGAGCTCGTTCTTGAACTTGAAAAATTAAAGCAAGAAATTGCAAAATTAGAAAAAGAAAAACTGAATGAAAACTCCAAACAGAATTGTGAGAAGCAAGAAGTTGAATTAATAAAAAGTAGCTTTGAAAATGTGAAGCAATTTGAAATAGAAATGACCCAAAAGAAAGTAACTTGCCTTGAAGCACAACTTGATCAAGTTCAAGCAGAAAATGAGGAACTAAAAAGGAAGAATGAAGTTATGGAACTTACTATCAACAGTATAAAAAGAGAACTTGATGAAGCAGTTGCTCAAGCTGAAAAGGTAGCTAAAATACATTTTATTTTGATATCTCAACTAGATTTTGTGCTTATATTTTTTTTAGTTAAGACATGACATTGATACACAAACACGAAATCAATCAGTAACTGTGAATAAGTTATTAGAAGAGAATAAAAGTCTTCAGGATAAATTAAATCAACACATACATGATAAATCAAGAGAAGAGATGAATTCAAAAGTTGTGGAGCAGTTAACAGCTGCTCAGATGCACATTACAAAGTTAGAACTGTTGAGAAAACAAGATTTGGACACCATCACTAGCAAACAAGAAGAAATACAAAGCTTAGAAGCAACTCTGAAACAAAAAACAACAGATGATGATACTGTTGCTGCATTACGAACACAAGTATGACAGTTTTATTTTATAGTAATTTGCTAGTAGTTAATTATCCTTTATTCTAGTTGGATTTATATAAAGCCGATTTTGAAGCTGAACGCCATCAAAAGAACAACTTGAAAGAAGAAAAAGAGCAGTTAGCTNTTACAAAACTCGAAAGTGGAATAAGAACCATTATTATTATTAAAAAGGCTAAGGTTTTCAAGGCCGGCGATATTTGAAGAAGGCTCGATGACCATGATACATGGACTGATTTTTCCACAGATGAAGTCGTTCAACCGTTTAGTTGCTAAGGCTGTTATCCTAAGGGAAGTAGCGATTGTGCCTTGTCTGAGCAGCAAAGGATTTTACGCCTTTTCTACGTTCTTTGAGGATGCCAAACAGCAGCTGACGAAACGTCACATAAACGATTCAATCAGTGTCTTCACCGAAGGTAGAAAACTAATACTGGACCAGGGTCATCAAGCCTAAATATCGAGCCTTCTTCGTTATTATAATTCTTTATAATATATAAAAGGTGACTCACTTACATTGATTTTTTTGCGGAAGTGAACATAAATACTGTTGCTGCATTACGAACACAAGTATGACAGTTTTATTTTATAGTAATTTGCTAGTAGTTAATTATCCTTTATTCTAGTTGGATTTATATAAAGCCGATTTTGAAGCTGAACGCCATCAAAAGAACAACTTGAAAGAAGAAAAAGAGCAGTTAGCTGATGATTTGCGCCATCTTCAGAGAAGAAATCAGCAATTACTAGAAGAAGTTGAACGATTAAGAAATGGTGCTTTTGTTGTTGTTGAAGATGATGCAAGAGGCGCCACTTCAACTCCGTCTGCACCCCAAGATGTAAGTATTTTACATTTTATTACAAAATTTCATTGTTCAGAACGGACAATTTTAATTTTTTTAAGTCTCCGCCACCGCTGCGGTACATGTGTCCATTATGCAGTACAACTTTTAGGTCATATAAACTTATTGAAGAACACATGCAATGTTGTCTGAAAGACTAAAAAAAAAAGGGTGAGATTTTTGTGTTTGGTTTTTCAGATATGCAGGTGTTTTTTATTAACACTGTTGATGCTATTTATTCCTTTACACAAAACCACATTAAGTTCATAACACGCATAATTGTAAACAACAGATCTGCTTTATTTGTTTAATAAAATCTTTGCTAGTAGGAGTAACATCTAGTGTTTATTATATTATACTAAAATATTATTTTCTTTCAGGAACTGTATAAATATGTCTGCCCAAAGTGTTTTCTCAAGGTTAGAGATTATCCAGCCTTGGAAAGCCATGTGTACAGATGTATAGAATTGGACGACCAACTTCCATAAATTATTCTACCTTATTTTATTGTATTCACATAATAGAATTGTATTATTCAATAAGAAAGAAAATTGGTCTATAGTAGCATACTTTTTCTTTTAAGTCAATATAACTGAAATATGCCTTTAAATTTTTGAACATTATGATTATGCTATTTTCTTCTTTTAGAACTTAAACGAAGAAAATAACACAATAATAATTAGATTTTGAAGTTTACAGTTGTATTAGTTTTTAGGAGTTTATGGTGATATTCAATTATTATTTGCAATATTGTGTCATAATATAATTTGTGTATTATAAAAATTATTAATTTGTTAATTAATATAGTTGACTCAAATGTGATTGTTCACATTTTTGTGGTTTTATGTAACATATTAAACAAATAAAGTTTATTCTGATAATTTTTCTTGTATTCTTTAATAATCACCCTGTCATAAATTGTAGAAACATTATTCCAACAGAAGTTTCATATTTAACTCGAAAGATCCCCTATACCTACGAGAAACATCAGCAAAACGTTGGCAAGCGGTACGGTATTACATATTCGATTTTTTCGTTATGAAAACGGTATACAATATACGTACGACGTACATTGGCGCGTTATTATATCAAATTTCGAACAGTTATTTTCGATTAAAAAAAGGGTAAATTAAATATATAAAACTTACCGTTTCTTCCTAATTCTGACTCTATTTCCGTCTAAACTTCGATCTTTCTCTTAGACTTTTACAATTTTCATTCTCCAAATTATACAGGATAAAATACCTTCACACAAACTCGGTAAACTTTTCGGTTAGGGCTACTATTATACAGTTTCGTGTACATGTAGCATCCCTGATAAAAAAACGTTGTACTGTCGCACTGAGTCTGTTGATGTTAACATATAGGTACAATGAAGCGGAATTTTGCTTCATTCTGAGGATCCTTAAAAGTATAAAAGACAAATAAAAGATATTTTTTGTTAAAGTGGAGGCCAATTTAAATTTAATGAGTTCATTAACGACTTAAAATTAATGAGTACAAATATTATATACTTTAATTCTCAAATGAATTCATTAAATATAAACAAACCAATTAAAATAATGTCATTATAAATTGAGTGGTTTATTTTTTTACTAAAACTAGATCATTTCTACAAATATGAACCTTGTAAGAATAAAACATTAAAACAAATTGATACGATAAAAAGTTCTACAAAATAAATACTAAATCAATCAATTGGATAATATTAATACTCACTGCAATTCAATACAAAATAAAAACCATTTTCTTCAATGAGAAACAGAGAACTTAATATTTGTTAGCAGAGAAGACTTAAAACATTAAAAATTCACAATAACATTACAATCCGAAATTAAAAATAAATCTCGATGAAATGCTTATTCAATGTACACAATTGAATAAAGGCAAAACTAAAAAACCTAAGTTTTCGTTGGAGGATAAATAAAATACTACAACAATTTTGAAAAATATTCAGCATAGTCTATAACAAATATTACATTTGCAATAGTGTAAAGCTCTATATAATAAACTTTCTGAACAAAGTAACAGTCAAACAGTAACAATTAGAATATTATTTCTACGTCTCAGATAATCAAATAAACTTTACAAAACTCGAAAGTGGAATAAGAACCATTATTATTATTAAAAAGGCTAAGGTTTTCAAGGCCGGCGATATTTGAAGAAGGCTCGATGACCATGATACATGGACTGATTTTTCCACAGATGAAGTCGTTCAACCGTTTAGTTGCTAAGGCTGTTATCCTAAGGGAAGTAGCGATTGTGCCTTGTCTGAGCAGCAAAGGATTTTACGCCTTTTCTACGTTCTTTGAGGATGCCAAACAGCAGCTGACGAAACGTCACATAAACGATTCAATCAGTGTCTTCACCGAAGGTAGAAAACTAATACTGGACCAGGGTCATCAAGCCTAAATATCGAGCCTTCTTCGTTATTATAATTCTTTATAATATATAAAAGGTGACTCACTTACATTGATTTTTTTGCGGAAGTGAACATAAATAAATAAAACTGTAATAACATACAGAAAAATTATCACCAAACACAATATATACATATACTTAAAAATATATATTTCATACCAGCAATGAAAACAACTACTATAAAGAGTGTATACAGTTTAAAATTATTATTAACAAAAAGTACTCAACTGTAGGTAAATCACCTTGTAGACAAAGAAAATCTTTATCGGGATTAATTTCAAGAACATTTAATGTGAAATGAACTTTGCATTAAATTACTTTATTTATTTTACTATTTTTGTTTTCTTTAAGAAAAACAACTGCAAAATTCATATCAGATTGAAATTAGGATGTACATAAAATAAGTGTTTTTGACAAAATAGTAATTTACAGGTAAAGCAACAGACTTGAGTAATCATTTCTGAACTACAGATTGCTTTTAAGTTAAATAATTTTTGAAACAGACATTCATATATAAATATAAATACTTCTCAATTTCAGTAGTCATTACTTTGTACAAAATGTACAGGAATAGAAAGTTATTAAGCTTAATGAAGGTTAATATCACGTTTAGTCCTAATATTATTATGAAAGCCCTCGCTAATTGCAAAAACTTTTTTTTTAAGCAAAAACAACCCCTAACATTAAATAATATGAATTATTTCAAATATAAGTTGGCGAGTTTGCCAAACTGTGATTGCAGGCTTTACAAAAATTTATATTTTTTGGATTTACCAATGTACACTTGGGACATTCCGACCCTCCTATTTCCATTACTTCTTCCATGGTTTTTTTACTTTTACCACAAATTTCACAAATGTCTACTCCATCTTTGTTTAAAAATGTACACGCACTGCATTCCCATTGCGTTCTCTTTTCCATTTCTGTTAATTTACCATCACATTTATCTTCTTTGTCTTTATTCTCCTTATTCTTTGGTTTTTTAACATTGAGGGTTTTCGACTTCAAATTGTCACTCTTTTTGTTCAAAGCTTCTTGCAAGCTAGAACTAATTTTACTAATACTAGTTTTTCGAGGCGGACTTTCCACTTTAGGAACTGTGCTAACATTAGCTTTCAGTTTTTCCGTTTCACGCTTCAGACCCTCCAGCCTTTCTGTTTCCCTTGGTTTGTTCACAGTTCTCTTTACACTGAGGTTACTAAAAGTCTCCTCTAAACCAGTTTTTTTCCCCATGTTTTTGAGTTTCTTTGTTTCTAAAGTACTAGTTAGCAGATCGCCCCTTTCCCCTAAGTCTTTTGAGTAACCTTGGCTTTCCAAATTTCGGTACACATAATCCCAACTTTCGATGTTTCCTGGGGGAACCTCTTCTTTGTCTGAATTTACTTGAATGCTATTTCTTGCACTGTCTCTATATAAATTTGGCTGTTGTACAAAATTTGTTTGTGGTGTACTAACAGGTCTCGGTCTTCCGTCTGGGACATCGTATATGTTACGAGGATCGATATCTACCAGTTGGGCGGTCGGTATAGACTGCGTATTGTAATCTTGAGGAATACCCACTGCATATCCATTTAAACAACAGTAGTTATTATTGTTTGTATGACAAGGTTTGGACAAGGATTGTGTGCAGGTAATTGGGAAATTGCAAGGATAATGCTGTGCAGGAAGAATTGGGGCATAAGTCGGATAGTTATTCGCAAAATAGCCGTTTGTGCCGTACATATATTGGGCGGATGACGGCACAGGTAATACTTGGGGTGGTAAATGGGTATGTATAGTTGGAGGAAAAGAATGGTTAGTAGTAACTGTTGGATAGACGTTCGTAACTGGAGGTGAGTATCGAGCACCCATGTTAGAGAAGGGATCAGCTCCTTGCGAATAACTGCGAGTGTGCTGCAGATATTGTTTTTCATGGTATCGATAGGTCAAAGCCAAAACTGACTGTTTTGGATTGCACAGATGCGTTTCTCGAAACTCAAGAACTTCTAACCACGAAATTTTATAACTGGCAGAAACTTCTTCCCATATAGTCTTTAAAATCTGAAAATTAGGTACAATTTACCTAATTTATATTTAAAAAAGACCAATTTAGAAAATAAGTAAAAAACTATTTTCTGTTCTACAGGGTGTACATTTGAGTGTAGCTCTTCTTTAACTCCTTTATAAGGAGAACTACAAAAATTCTTTATTGGAAACTCGTAAGTATGGTTGACATGGCGCATAATTTATAATTACTTTTAAAATGTGGAAGGTTATATATTCATACTAAGCAGTACAAATCAATTAATGTAAATGTATGTACCTGGCACTCCACATATGCAATAAGAGAATCCTGGGAAACATTTATTAGCCTGTCTGGACAAACAGGTCCATCCATTAGAAGAATAGAGCAGTTCCTATCATATTTGTAGCCCATTGCTTCAAACATAATTTCAGCACCCACTAAATTTGCTTCAATTTGATGTTTATAAAATCCAGAATACATCTATTATAGAAAGTAGTGTGAATAAGTATGTAACAAAACTAACTCAAATTAGTAAAATTTTTACTTAATGTCATTTAGGGAGTAATTTCAAAAGTTGGTAAATTAATATGTAATTTTGAGGAACATTTAAGCAAGCTAAAACACAATTCCAAAATAACCAATATTAAAATACAAACACTTATGGGACTGCATACTTACGAATAATTAGTGAAATTAGACAATTACCTTAATTCTTTTGTATTCCTTCCTCCAAGGTTGAGCTAAAAGATTGGCAGCATATATTCCAATTGCTGACCATCCTAAAGCTGCCCTGTAACCACTGAAATCTTTTTTTGTATTTGCCGATCTATGCAGTACTTGGGCAGTTTCTTGTAACAGAAACTTTTTATTATGTGGGGCTAAATAGAGATATTCTTTGACGTATTCTGAAAATAGTTTTTGCTAGAATTTTTTTAAAAATGATGTATTTATGTACCTTCTAGTTTATTTCTTTGCTCTAATTTTTCTGGAGTTTCCTCCATTTCTAAATAGCTTAAATGTTGTAAACTTATTGTTTGCCATAATTCTTGCAGTTTGTCTTGAGCGTAGTAAATATCCATAACCATATCAGCGTTAATGGTCATTTATATTTATTAATTTCTTCAAAATATAAGAGTTTATAAATTATCTGAAATGGTAAAATTGAGGTTAGATTACAAAAATTATTATTTTATAAGTCTGGTTTTTATGATATAATAATAATAATGATCATAATACTACTATTTTTTTTTATATTAACAAATGTAATTTTTTAATTATTTGATTGGAATAGATAAAGGAATAAGTTGTAGAATTACCTTATTTTATAGTGTCAAAAGGACATTTCACTATTACAATTGCCTGCATAGAAGCAAAGTTGTAATTTTCTAACAATCAAAAACGACACAATACTGCACAGTTTTACATATAATTATTCAATTAATACACTATAATTAATAAAATTAAATCATAATAATTATATTGAACGAATATAAAATATTACATTATTCACTGACACAAGTGTTTACCATTGATTTAGGTTAGGCAACCCAAATTACTCCTTAGTTAACCCGTATTGCATAATAAAAATTGGTTTTCCGACTGATTTAAATATTTATCTCATCCAAAATATGTAATAATTATATCATTATTTTACTTTTTTTACAGCCCCACTAATTTTTTGTAACTATTATTTTATATTGTAGCTAGTATACTGTGCGGCAATTATTTTATTTTTGTTTGATGTCAAAATTGAAGTCCAAATTTTTTGTTTGTTTAAAAATATACATATAAAAAGTTAATCATGGGTGGAGATCCTAATTTATCTGATATGAAAGCAACATATTACCCGCCTTCCATTCAACCAGCTTTTATGGGTGCTCATCCACCTATTAAAAATGGATACGGGAGTCTTTCGGAATCTGCCAATATTAGTTACTTTCAAAACTATCGAAATGAAAATCTTAGCAAATTTCAAGTAAGAACTGGTTAAGTAATATGCAATGATTTTATCCCGAATAACGAACAACAAATTTCAACCCTTGGTAATATTAGTACAGAATAGAACAGATAATATCAAATCATTTAAGTATATAGTGTACTCTCATATACCTTTCATTTGATAGCACTCACGATACTTGCGAGACTTAAATTCAAACTTTTTCAAACAAAAATTTCACGAAAATACATGTATTTTTATGACGCACGTTTTAGTTCGCATTCATGAACTGTGCCGGGCTTTTTTAATGAATGTAGAACTGATACTACTTTCGAACTGCTAGTATTAGATTCAGTTCATTTTATTATAGATGCCCCCATATGAATGGGGTTTGACAAAAACACCTTATAGTCCTCGACCTGATATAGCTGTGGGTGGTAAAAGTACAAATTGGGCGAAAATGTTAAATATGCCCCCTTCGCCAGTCACAGTGGTCAATTTAGGTAGACAGCAGGAAATAAACGATTTTTATAAGGTAAACAGTTTTTAAAATAACAAACTTATAATTTACCATCGTTAAAGTTTAGCAATTTGTACGATTAATATGCATTTTTAAGCTAACGCAGTTACATAGGGATCAATATAAAGATCATACCGGAAGATTACATCCGTACGATTACTTTAGAACGGCAGACTTTAGGTACCAATGCCCATCC
Source organism: Agrilus planipennis (assembly GCF_000699045.2). Taxonomy (NCBI): domain Eukaryota; kingdom Metazoa; phylum Arthropoda; class Insecta; order Coleoptera; family Buprestidae; genus Agrilus; species Agrilus planipennis. The sequence continues at coordinate 617,305 of NW_020439112.1, forward strand.
GACCCCACAACGTGCGTATACTTAGAAAACGATTAACTGATAAAAATTTTTAATTTATATGATTAATTTTTGTAGAAGGTACTTGAAATCTCCGCAATATTATGTTAAATACAAAGATCCTGCAGTGTTACCACTGACACTGGAAAGAAGCTTCAGGGCCCCACCCTTGCCGGCCAGAGCACTCACTGGTAGATTTGCACCAAGTAGTGATATAAGTTATAAAAGATAATTTAATGCAAGATATGCAAATTATGTCTATTTTTGTACCTAATTGTGATTTTTATTTATATGTGGTACTGTTGGTTTGTAAGTAATTTTTAATATTTGGATGTAAACGTCTCTTTTGTGTAAAATAAAAAAATGCCAAATGATTGCTATTAGCATAAATAAAGAATTATTAAGTTCTAAATGAAAATGAACTGGGAAATTCAGACATCTTTCCAACAGCATGTTCGAATTCTAATCTTCCAATGCACCCATTGGATTGTAGATCCAGCTCTTTTAAAATCTATAACTCAAAAAATGTTCACTGAAGTACATTATATCAAAAAAAAAAAAAACATATTTACCACTGAAACTATGTGATGCTTGTCGTTAGGATCGATGACTCTTGCAGGATCATTACCTTTCGTTAGACGATCGATAACAGTATATAAATCTTCCTCTCCAACTTCTCCATCATCATCAAAATCTAATATTTTAAAAGCCCATGCTGCTTTAACAGAATCCGGACAATTTTCAGACATTACAGAATATAAGTCCAATAAGTCTTCAAAAGAAAACTTTTCATCTTTACATGACGAAAATACCCGAAATATTCGATCCCGAAAAGGATTATACTAAAAGTAAAACGGATACCTACTTTCTTAAAAATTATTTTCATATATTTGCTTTTGGGCAAACCTTGAGTTGTGGACACAGTTCTTTAATAAAATTTACAGGAACTCGGTGGTAAATGTCTATATCTAATTCTCTGGGAGCTAAGGTTCTAAATTGTTTAAACAAACTAAACAAAGTAGCATTAATAAATATTATAATCAAATGGATACTACGATGCTATAAAAAAATTGCGTACTTACTACAAAATTTCCGCTCTTGTTAAAAAAGTTAATTCTGTATATTCGTCTAATAAATATTCGGTTATACCTTGTACAGAATTTGAAGAACCCATTTTTATTCACAATATGTCTTTTACACCTTTTAATAAATAAATAATATACTAACGAATATCAGAAACAAAGAAATTTCGAATTGGCTTATCTTATCACTTACGATAAAAGATATAGTGAGTAATACACCTACACAATTTAATTTATGAGCTGTAATACATACACGTACTTAAGTAGGAAATAGCATACCTACTTTCACAATAAAAACCGAACTATCAGAAGTTTCGACGTTTCCGTATTAACATGATTAGTTTTAATTTGATGGTGAAAGGTTTTCACTGCAATTTTAACAACGCTATTGAAAATATTTAAATATATTTAATGTCCATATGAAATACAAATTAAATTACAGTACTTTTACCCAAAAGATCCCCTATACGCTTTCATCTTGCCCTCAGTTACCAACCCACTTATGTCATCTTTAAATCATTTAACACTCATTGCACTCATACTCTTTCTTTTTATATTTTGACATGGNAATTAAACGTAATTTTTGCATATTAAAAAATAGCCTAAATTATTGTTGCTTGATAATGCCAGGACTGTTTAGAAAATACAATATAAACTAATATTTTAACGCTGTACAAATATTTAATAATTATTTTATTATTAATATGTAATAGAACGAGTAACCCCTTCTTATTCAAGTAAACTCAAAACATGAGATATTTTATAGATTTCTGATATTTAATAAAGTACAAATTTACCAATTTTTCTAAACATTAAGAAATTATATAAAACGTATTGGCCTGAAAATATTTATCACCATATAAATTACACTATTCTTTTTACAAACCACTTCATTTTAGCTATGAGCAACTATGAAGTTAATAAATAACTTCAAATTTTATGTGAAAACTCAGAAATATGAAAAATTAATGCAAATGAAAACAAACAATAAGTTTGCAACTATGTACAATTACTATTTATCTAAAATGTATATAAGTTCTTTTGATACTTTTCAAACATCGAAATATTGGGTTTACAGTCCTGGCATTGGCCCCTAGTCAGATATTGCTACTTTTGTTTTCCACATCATTCTCACATTCACCAAAATTAATCGCTCTACGAATTCTCTCCACTTTTTCATCTCTAAAAGACTTTCTTGACTGATTATTCTGAGTTAAAACGCCACTAGTACTTGGTTTCGATTTGGGTAAATTTTCTTTATTACTCCTAGAGGAGCATTCGGGCCCCACGTATCCCACTGGTTTCGATTGTTTTACTTTATTCTTCTCCACGTCATGTAATATCTCGTCAACTGTTTTCCCTCTGGTTACAGCAAACACGTGTTGTCTAGCTATTCGTAACATCAGTTCACTGGTGCTACCTTCCGGACGTGTTGCTGACGTGTTTAAATTGGGAAGAAGCCGTCGAGTAACTCGAGCTAGCACGGAAGCGAAAACTTTGAATTGTGGATGAACCATCGAAATGGTTTGAGAGCGTAGAGCTTCCGAAACCGCCCATAAAAGTTTCTAGGAACAATAGATAATTTATTTATCTTATTGTTAATTTATTTACGTGTCAAGGGTTTTGGATCTCAACGTGAACTTATAAAAATGAATAATAAAATACAAAAATTATAAACTACAATATTGTTTGAATTCTTAACAAATTAGTCTTCAGCCTGTTTGATAATCGTGGGAATCGATGGGTGGTAAGTTGGAAGAGAAGGATGAGATGGGCAAAATGAAAACAGAAACATTATTTACTTACTTTCTTCCGATGTTCAGTAAGGTCCTGGCTGTGCGACTGGACACTGGAAGAAGATAGACTTCCAGAACTTTTGAACTTTGAAATAATTCTAGGGTTTTCAGTACTGCTACTGGAGCATTGAGCAGGAAACGATAAACTTCTTGGCAATTTGGTTTTTATCAATAATTCACTCTCATCACTTTCATTTTCGCTTCTTTTTCTTTTTTTATCACAGCTATTATCTTTCTCGGGTGACATAAATAATGCCCTCTTGGGCGTTAATTTCTTTTTCGAATATAAACTCGACAGACCTAAAGTAATAAAAACTTAGTCGTGAGTACTTCGAATGTAACATGAGAATTTTACCTTTTTGTGGTGACATTTTTTTGGGAGACGTAAATAGAACTCTGCGAGGGGTTCGACGTTTTGATGTAGACGATGATGAATCTAAGAGATTAATATTAAGGCGCTAATTTTTATAATAAAACTATTTGTATACTACTGATGTCATAAATTTAATTAATGTTACATTTTTATAAATTTTTAAAATTTCTTACTTTATTTCAATTTAGACTGCCTATGTAACTATTACTGTAAAGCCTAATTTAACGTACTAAGGAATTTACTTTAGTTAATCTTTTGAATTGCAATTTGCTGTAATGCTTCATTTCCTTAATTAAGTTATAATTAGCTGCAATGCAAATAATTTTAATATAACTTTTACCTGTAGAAAGGACCGACGATGATTCACTGTTTCCATTAAAGTAATCGCAAGGACTTTTAAGTGGCAATTTTTTGCTCGGACTACAGTACGAAGTGCTCGCTTCTGAATTTGTTCTCGAAAAAAGTTCTGAAAGACGCTTTTTCTTCATAGAACTGTTTGGCGTCCTCCTTTTACGTGGACTTTTTCTAGGCGTTTTCCTGGGAGTCTTCCGAGGAGTCTTCTGGGGGCTTTTTGAAAGAACTGCTTGTTTTCTAATAAATATTAAAAATTTAAGTGTGCACAATATTTCCTCAAAATTAATTAGTCAAATGTGTACCTGGCATCAATCAATATTTGTCTTGATCTAGCACCGATAAATGAGTTGCTGGAATGGAGAGAATCTTTTGAAAAGGTGATCCGTCTTCTAGCCAGATGACTTAGCCTTTTGCCTGGAGATTTTCCAACTTTTCTCGCCTTAATTAATTTTCTTTTTGAAGGGCTTGATATTTCATTAGAGAAAACGGTGCAAGTAGACTGCGTTTCTACACCTACATATCTCTCTCCATATTTCTGACATAAGTGTTCAAATTCTTCAGAAAATTTGGCCCTATTATACCTACAATTTAAATTATTATTATTAATAATATACTATAGCTTCATTTAAATCTACATACAATAAACCATGAAATCTGTATTTTGCTATTTCTGGCCATTCTACTGAATCAATAGATTGAAAATCACATGTAACCAGTAATGACTTCCTCTGAGTATCATTTTTATTTTTTGTAAGATCATTAACGTTACCACTGGAAGATGTATTGCATTCGGAATTATTAGCTGCAGCAACTTTATTGGCACCTTGAATATTTTTTATCTCTGTTTTTGAAAAAAATAAATTGCTATTTGTATAAATTTTATTGAGGATTTCTTCCGTTGAGATTTGAATAATTGTTACACTTGGAGGTGGCAGTACGCCTTTTAAGGCATCCCGAGTTCTTTTCAATAATATTTGATCATCTTTATTGACACAGATTTCTTCAGAAATTTTTTTTTCAACTTCCTTAAAATTTTGTACCTCATTCGTAGTTTCATCATCTGAAAACAGTTCTGGACTTACACAGGAACTATCAAAACTTTTGGTATGAGATGTGTTAGCTGAACTATTTAAATTTATAGAATCTGATTCATAAGTTTTAAACTTTTCTGTTTCAAACAAAGGCCTTTTAATAGTAACAGAATTTTTCTCAATTGCAGTCCTGTGCTCTTTATCTTTGTTAAATTGATTGGAATGATTTAAATAGTTTATATTGTTTTCTTTATTTTCATCTGAATAGCTTTGTTTAGTTTTCAATGGTGATGAAGTTTTCTAGAAAAAAATGTAATTATTATTGGAGGGAAAATCTTACTTTACTGAATAGTATTATTACTTACCTTTAAGGGTGATGAATATGACTTTTTAAATTTCTTAATAATGGGCGAATTCAAATTTGATTTATTTACACTTGAATTGTCAACCACTTCGTTCATCATTTTGTTTCTTGACTCAAATTCACAGTTTGCATCTAAATTGCAGTCTTTTCCTGTAATTACTATATTATCAATAGGGTAGATAATACTAGAAATATCAGAATCGTTTTCAAGTCCACTTAAACAAGTCTTTTCACTACCGCCTCCAGAAGAGCCAACAACACTATCATTCAAATAAAAAAGATGACTGTATTCTTCAAAGTTTTCTTGTTCACTTCCTGCTTGATTAAAATTGATATTGTACACTTCAGGTCTTTCTAATAAAGCATCTTCACTGATATATATATTATCTTCTACCATTTTTGTTACACTGTTGGGCTCCGAAGACCCTCCAATGCACGAACCAGAATTGGATTCTTGAAAGTGGGAAACATATCCACTATCACCATCTAATGTGAAATGCGCAAGGCCTTTTGTTCCTTTTTCAGTATATTCAGAGTTTCGTGAAAAGGATGTTTCCATAACTTTTTGGTATGTTGCCCTACCCAAAGGTGTACTACAAAATAGCTTAAGGCTACTTTGAAAATTAATAAAAGATCGTCTGCAGGATTTGACTAGTTTGGATCCTTCTTCTATTGTTCTGCAGTCAAAACCCAACAGTGGAGGACTATTTTGACCTGTATATGCTATTTTATTACTTTCCTGCATAATAAGGTTAACATGAGATCTTTTTAAGACTCAAAAGTATTCATCATTTAAATAAACAGTTGATTAATTTTTAGGCACTGACTTAATATTAGTAATACACATTACAACTTTTAATTCATAATTTAGGAAACAAATTTATTTATTAGCGCGAAAAAACACAACTCAAGTACGACATAACCGACAACCGTTTCAAAAAAACGACATCAGCCAGCTGTTCACAAAACTGGGTTGTGGTCGGTTTGTTTTCTGACGTAAACAAGCGTGAACGTGAACTAATTTCTATTTCTACTGTACAGATACTCCATATCTATGAAATAATATATACAGGGTATTTGAATTCAAAGTTTTTTTTGCTCAAAAATGATTATATCACGTATTAGATACAACTGAAAACCAGAGCAAAACGTATATGTATTTTGAATATACCCCATTTTTTTCTTAACTTTGCCATTGCCTTAGAGAATGGTTGACCACTCTCTACTTTGAAAGCTTTTGAAAGTATCTAATAACTAATTACTTCACTAATTATATGAAATTCTTATTCTCGTTTATTGGAAGATACATGTATTTGATAATTTCATACTTTTGAATTATGAATTGGGCGGTGCAGTAATGGTTACCTTTAGGTGTATAGACAACCCAACATACGCTGCTGTTAAACTAATAATTTAATTATGAAGAAAATTAGAAAACGATTTTCCACCGATAGCAACATTTTTATGCGAAACTCACCACCCTTCTTGAACAAACCACAAAATAATACGTTGAAATAATGAATTAACTATTTTTAAATAANCCGCACTCTTTTATAATGAACCTAGAATGCCAAGATCTTTAATTTTAGGAATGATATATTGCATGCGAACTATACCTTTAAATTGTTATTGCTATTTAATTTCATTTTATTAACGAAAACACATGCTATTACATAAACTTTCTACCTTTTGGCATTTCAAAAGAATTTCATTCTGAGAATTAGTCTAAATTCTGGGAAATGTGCACTTATTATTAAAACTAATTCTCTGCAGAAAATTCTCCATAAAAATTTGTTGTCTTCCGGTAAAATTCTCTTCAGTAGAATTTAATTCTACGTACTTTTATACAAAATAATTACCTTTTATGGTACAGTAAATAATTTCTATCTCACCGAAAATTAACGAGCGCTTTTTTTTTGTTCAGACCGTTTTCTCTATTTTAACCGTAAATAATTCAGTAGCGGATTTAGTTGAAGACGCACTCGAAATCTGAAGGCACCATTAAATTCTACGTACTTTTTTACATAATTATTACCTTTCATGGTGCAGTAGATAATTTCTATCTCAGCGAAAATTAACGAGCGCTTTTTGTGTTCAAACCGTTTTCTCTATTTTAATCGTAAATAAGTCAGTAGCGGATTTAGTTGAAGACGCACTCGAAATCTGAAGGCACCTTTAAATTCTACGTACTTTCCTACATAATAACTACCATTCATGGTGCAACAGATAATTTCTATCTCACCGAAATTTAACGAGCGCTTTTTTTGTTCAGGCCGTTTTCTCTATTTTAATCGTAAATAAGTCAGTAGCGGATTTAGTTGAAGACGCACTCGAAATCTGAAGGCACCATAAAATTCTACGTACTGTTGTCACTTGTTATAGTTTAGTAGTTAGACATATTTTTGAGTAAGCTCGAGATACCTAGATTATCACTTAATGCGTAGATCGAGGTGACACAGTTGTAAATGTTAGTCTATTACGGAAACAAAGGATTAAACGTTAAACAAACTGGAAATTCTGTGGATTGTGAGATAATTACAAATGTGATTAATTTGAAAAACTTGCATTTGCATGTCACTAAAACAAAGAGTCAACTCGGAACCAATTTTGTACTGTTGTTATTTTAGAACAATGCATTCTATTATCTAGCTGCCGCATTAGTATGACAACTTAGTTAAACTTTTAACCGTTACATTAAGTTAAAGGCGTAACTAAAGTAAAGACGTCTAAATATGTATGCCAACATAATCTCAAAGCATAATATGGTAATTACTTCGACATTCGCATTTTGAAGCAACGTTAATTTATTGTAGAACTTTCAGAATTTTCAACTGTATAAAAAATACAAAAAATTTAATATACTTTAAGATAAGTTCATCAGTAAGATAGGAAAAGGTTAAAAGTGAGGAGATATATACCTACAATCTTACCTTAAATTGGCCGTTTCTTACTTCTTATCAATTAATTTGTTAATCTTCTAGACTAAAGTGTGTAAATCTGCGAATAATTATTACATTCGGCTTTATTTTAGTCGTAATGGTGGTAAATTATTTCCATGATTACATTCAGAATTACATATATTGAAAACATTATATGGCTTGATAGCTCTTTGCAATAATCCTAGTGAATTGACAGTGTGACAACGATTTTTTTACGTATAATATAACAATAACAACAGGTAAATGGCAAACCACAAAACGGCATCAAAATCATTTATATAAAAATAACATCAATATTGATATTTTAATATCACATCGGTAAATGCTACTATATGTATAGTGGTACACAAATCGGTTGTTGACTGCTACAAGGAATGGTATAGGTGGTACGTTCAAAATTGGCATAGTCGCATATACTTTCTTTATTCAACTTATTAACTAGACTTGAACGCCTACTATTACTCACGACAGACGATGTAGGGAATATTGTAAATATAGAAAAGAGATGCCAGATAGGAATTGCAACGGACACTAGTAAAAAAAACACAACGTGTAATTACACAACACGCTACTGAAGTAAAACTTCTTCAAACATACCGGGATAGGGGTTAAGGAATTGGTTTAATGGTATTATTTGTACATTATGCATCGCACGGGTGCAATGCTGATAGTAAATATACTATAGAATATCTATATATACAACAATCACAGCTTTTTGTCATTAGACAATACAAACCGGCCGGTACCGCCGAAACCTCTATGTCCCTGCATTTTAAGTCTGTAATATCTTCGAAAATATTCATTTAAATTACATGCTGTAAAGGGCCATATTGATCTATATTAATGCACAATGTATTTAAGGTACTTAATTGGATAAGAGTTAATACCGTGTTGCTTAAAATNTATTTAAAAGTACTTAATTGGATAAGGATTAATGTTGTATTGCTTAAAATCGCTTCGTAAATAAGCCATTATTTTTCGTAAAAAGTAAAGGATAAAAAATGATTATTGTGCATTATCCTTAAGAGATAGACATATACCATCCCGGACTTTTTTGTAGACCTTTTTAAGGTGTACAATACTCTGTAGTATATTATTTTAATCTATCTCGTAGAGTTCAGCCAGCGTTTGCAATGTAAGCGCAAAACAATGTGTTTATTTACGACATCACATTATAAACCTCTAATATTATTAGTGTTTCTTAACTATATTATGCACATATTATACATATAAACCTTCATCTTGAATACTCTATCTATTAAAAAAAAAAACCGCATTAAAATCCGTTGAGTAGTTTTGAAGATCTAAGCATAGATAGGGACAGACAGCGGGGGAAATGCGTTGCATGATTTCGTTACATAGCAACTCGCATGAAACGAACTTACCCTACCGTGCGTAAAGAAGTTTCACTTCAAAAAAAGGAATAACAGTACACCAATTGATGTGTAACAGAAAAAGATGTAGACAAGAAGAATTTGAGTATGTTGCCAGTATCAGACTTTAAAGAAAATTTAACAATCCCAGGAATTTAGGAAAGCTAGACGCTTGTTTAAAGATATAATACGAACAGAATAATTACAAAACAAAAAAAATCTTTTGCGTACCTAAGCAGCCTTTAACCGCTGCACCGCTTTGTATTACTCGTTTTTCTTTTTTCACTTTATCTGCATGTATGAAGCATTTCCTAGCTTAACAAGGACGTGTTCAAAACGCAACAAATAACTATAGTCCCAAGTGGAATGAAAGAGAAGATACGTCCATTCCTACACATAATTTATTGTAGACTTTACCAATTTTGATCGTCCTAACTATATTAGATGTTATTTTTGTCTTTTTCTTTATACAAAAGTTGGGAAGTACATCGATATGTGTAAGTATTAGATACCTGTTGTAAACATGGATTGAAAAACACTGAGAGATGTTGATATTTTAACACATTTAGTTCATGTTTAATGCGTACCTATTTGGCCCAAAAACATATGACAGAGAAATTTTTATTACCATATTATCATAAGTTATATTGTCTTTCGGCCAAATTGATTCACCTGCATATATGCACTGAAATATTATTTTCTGATGATGACTACAGTTATTAAAACTGAAACTGAATTATTGTAATGGAAAAATCGCTAATGAAACTTCAGTCCAAACCTGTACTTTGCACTTCACAAATTTACCCCCGTCATACTATTACCACCGCTTGGACGTAAGTTTCATGCTATGTTCGTATTGACTTTTAGCATATTTCAATAAATTTATTACATATACAAAATTTGTAGTCCATAATTTCGTCCTTCAGAATTCGTTTGGTCGAACCTGTTAGGTCAATATTGTGACATTGACAAGAAAATGCGGTAAATTATTCATTTTGTAATTATGGAGCAACTACTAATGCGACAAATTTCATCTACCGCCCGTGTAATACCCTATCATTTCCCGGAAAATCTTCGTTGTAAATTGGAAGTTATGAATTTAAAAATAAATACTCACTGTAAGCGTTTTTTCGAGTTTTCTTAAAAATTGTCCGATCGAGATGTACAAACTTCTTTTATATTTTTTACTATTTAAAAACCCCAACGGTCATTTGGAGTTGATACCTTTGAAATCATAATCAGGAAAACCTCATTATTTACTTATGTAAATGTGTAAAATATTCTTGGAACGTTTCTGGACAATCTCACGTCCCTGTGGATAAATTCGGATATAACTTCTCCGTAACAACAAAATTTGAAACCTTTATTAGGACCTTTTCAATCCCTAATGGAATTTATAATTTGCAGGATAAAGTGCTTCTCACTTTGAAAAATACATGTTGTTCTACATCAAATCATAATAAGCAAATGCATTTATGCATTTAAATAAAAATTTTTAAACCATTACGTTTAGAACTATCTTCTGACGAAATCTATCTATTAGCGAATTTTGAATTATTATTTCTCTCCCTTAATACCCTGTTTTCTCTATTTCATATTCGGTAAAGTTTATTTGAACTATAAAATTACCAAATTCACGAAATATGCGAAAGATTAATTGCCTTTAATTGTGCTGTTTTTCAAAAGTGTTTAATTGACTTTGCGAAGGTATTACAACATTTCTAATCGATTTATTTATAATCGAATGAAGTGGACAAATTCCAATTTAGTCACGGAAATGTTTTGTATAATTACGATTACGATTAACAATTACCACTTCGGTTTACGAGTAAATATTGGGATCCGTCAAATGGGAGGAGCCTAAAAACATGGCACCGATTAGGGAAAATTTATCGTAGTTCCTATAGTATACCGTGCAATTTCCAAGTTTTTAAATTACGATAAAATGTTAAGTATTGACACAATATGTGATTGGGCTGACACAAAGCCTCGGAAAGGAAATTCCGTTGAAGGTGAGCGTGTTTTTAATGCCAATCACATTATAAAATTCGGAAATAACAAATCCGGAAGCTAGCCTTCAAATTCCGTCAAGTTTACTGCCTACTTTTTACAAACTTCGGATTTAAAAAGTGATTCACGTTATATAATTGGTGAGGTGATTCTGGGTGATTTAAGCAATATCATATCAATGACTTGCACGTGCAAAGCCGATTTAAGAGAACGTTGCAAACACATTATTGCAACTTTGTTGTATTGCAGCAGGTAGGTTCTTAACCTCAAAATACTTATATCGTATCATTAGAATTGTGTTAAATCAATTACACAGGAATAAATAATTTCTCACTTTATAATTTTAGTATGATTCTAGTTTTAAATATTAAGGTTATGGCTGATGGTAAATACTTGCTGAAATATAATCATGTGCATTAAAATGACGTGAACAAATTTTTATTCCGGAATTCACTTCTTTGATACCTACTGCTTTCATCCAAGCTTCTATTAGTTTACTTTTTTCTCTAATTTTCCGAATATATTTTTTACATATATAAAACGGTTAGTTTTTATTGGAAAGTAGTTAATGTAGGTGAAGAGTGAAGATCTATGTCTGAAGTGCTATTGCAGCTTTTCACTGAACATATTAACTTTTTATTTGATTTAACTTTAGAAGAAAACTTCGTCGACTCCATCATCAAAAAAATTTTTACTTTTTTAACGTGTTTTATTATTTTAATAAACAATTTTACAATTTGCGTGCACAGTTCCTATGTAAATTTTTCCCTCATTCGAGTTATAACTTTTGCCACCAGATGGTGTATGCCCATTTGGCGGATCCCAATACTATAAATAATTAACTATAATCCGACTATCCAATCGCTATCCGATAAATCGTTGAAAAAGTAATTATTCCATAACTGTAGTAGTAATAACCGTAATCGTAATTTTAGTATTTCAAAGGATATTCAAAATATTTTTAAACACCCCTCATCCAAAGTTTTATACGTAACGTAACTTATTTGTTTCCTCTTAAAAGGAAAACGCGTGAATGAGTTTAAGTGAACATTTTGCTTTTGTAAATTTCCTTGAACTTTGATGATTACAGATAGTTATTTCGTAAATTTCCCGTCCACTGAATCCGGATAAATGGGGAAAGATAAAAAATCTCTGACTCATCAAAATGAGTAAAAAAATTCTTTGAAGTTTTAATTGCCTTTCAAAAAAAAATAAATAAAATCAATGGTCGCACCTAATTTTCGTGTCTTTGTCTGATAAATAAATAATTATCGTGTTTTTAAATCAGGGTCATAAAACATTTTCTCATAAGTTATTCCGATTTTCCTCCACGCCGTACAACACTTAGGCGGTTCAGAGGTATTCCTCATACATACGTCGTATGTAAATCGGATTGCGACGACCATTTGTACAAAATTTTTTGTCTGAAAAGTTGTCCGAATATCGTCCGAAACATCCTGTTCATGCAACAGTACAAAATAAAGTTAATCGCTCCGTTTAACAGAGCGAGCAAGTCCATGATCTCTCCGAAATTTTGATAACACTTTAAAAAAAAGCATTTTCCTTTAATACCTATAAGTAATCCAAAGATACCCTGTGGAAATTCGGTTGTTAAGAAGAGAATAAGAACGGCTACCAACATTTTCGTCGTCCTGTTCGCCCTTCTCTCCGGTTTCGTTATTTTCTTCTTCATTATTTGATTGCTATCATCGGTAGACGAGCAAGTGGCGTAACCCATTTTAAGAATTTGCTTTCTTTTCTTAACGAGAAACAACGTTCTTATAAGCCATACGCTAATTATTGTCAGCAAGCAACACGGTAACAATTTTATGATGACTGCGTACATCCAGAAATTGAATACTAGGAATGTTTCGTTGTGTGCTGCTACGTCGCTCAGGGCGGTGTGGTGCAGGATTTGCTTATGTCCTTCTTCGACGATCGTCGTCGATTTTATTGCAACAACAAAATACGTAGGGGTGCAAAGTAAAATCGGAAGGACGAAACTAATGAGAATCGCCCATGTACAACGGCTTTCGGTGCAGTAGATGTTATTTTTATCGGGATACCTGTAACAGGAAGGTAATTTAATTAAAAATACCAATCTCGCTTCGAATGTGTTTTAGGTAAACGAAGAATTTTTAATAAGAGAAGTGTACGATAAAGTGAATTAAAAATTTGATCTTGTACGCTCGTGTAATTCTCAATGAATGTTTAGGAGAAAAAAAATACAAATCTACACATGTAGAGATGTGCAAAATCGTTTTTAAAATCCATTTAAACACAAAATGAAAATTCTTCTTTAATTAGTTACTTCAAATGTAAAATACAAAATAGATTTCCCTTTTGTATTTTANCACAGGCGACCGATCGTACTGTACTTTTTTTAACAACCGTAGAATGTTGATATCTTTAATTTGAAGTACGGTTCATACACCTGCGATCTACGCAAACACGATTTCCGATTAATATTAAGACATGTTAGTACACAGTATAACCTCTATATAACGACACTTAAGGGACTGAACATTTTTCGGCGTTATAAGGAGTGGTCGTTAAATGGAGAGATATAAAAGATATTATTTTCTATTCTGTAATAATATGCATTTACCAATATAGTACACATTTCGCACACGAACATTATTATTCATACATTGCGTATAGCATGTTATCTTCGTCTGACGTTTTTTGCTGCTCCAATATTTTAATTGTATTTTGTTACGTATCTTACTCATATCTTGAGATACTGCTGGATCAATTTGATTATATAAAAAGTATTTTTTTAATAGTTTCGCTGCATCAAGTGCTCGTTTGATGCTTGGTGGAGGGACAGGATCGTCTTCTTCAACAACGTACAGGTCTGACGAAGGAAGTTGGCGAGCGGTCGCGCAGGTACTTGTCCATTTATGACCTATTTGGGTAAGTCACTTGAAACCGATACACAAATAAGCTTTAAGTAGGCTTAAATTATAGTATTAATACAGATAGGACAATAGCGTACTAGAAAATAACGTAAAAACATGACTTATCAAAATGAAAAAATTAACCTATTGGTTTTGTTTTATAGTTAGTTTTTACATTCACTCTCATCATGGGAATCTCTATCACTGTCACCAACATCAACAATTAGTCCTTCTGTTTGTCTGTCTATTACTTGCTTCTCACTGAGCCCTACTTTTAAATATTTAATCTACGCCCCTGATAGGAATACTGAAGAATGAGGGCTGCAATCTTTATACCTAAAACTGCCTACTTTTGCCACCGCGCATCCACGCCATTTTAAAATTTCCGCCAGCTTCCAGCGTCAGGCCTGTACACAGCTACAGTTCTTATCTATTTCGGCAACTTAGAAACTACTGTTTAATGACTTATAATGCCGCATTATTGTCGTTAAATAGAGTGAGCGTGACGCTATATAGAGTGTAATATTGTATAGAAAACAATATAAATCAACCAATTTCGACGTTTTAAGGAGTTTGTCGATAAATCGAGTAACGTTATAAAGAGTTTAGACTGTATCGCAGTTTTTCTAGACTGATAGGTTGAGCAATAATTGTAAAGACCTAAATCCATTGGTGTCAAAAATGATTTAAAATTTGTATTTTTTACAAAACATCGGATTCAAACGGGCGCGTCTCAATATGATTAAATCTGAAAGTGAAACAAAAATAATTGATTTACCTGGAAATAACAAAATTATCGACTGTTTGTCCTTATTTACTCCTAGGAAATTGAAACCATTTTGAAAAGTTTCCAAATTGTTCCCGGAATCTTAGAACTATTAGAATTTAAATTTAGAAGTTCTACGATAACTTTTTAGATCTTTATGCTGGAGTCAACTTATTGTCTCTTTTTTTTTATCTCAAAGTCGAAAAAACGAAGGACCTACAAACCCACACAACAGCATGAGTAGATGTAACATATTATGAACCTTAAATCATCGAGTCTGATGAGGAATATTTCACATATTTTAAGATATACAAGAGTATTACACATTGTACATTCCCGCTATAAAAAACCGCAAAATTATTTTCACATGTATAAAAATCTATAAGCTCTGGTCTGGTAACTGAAACGGGGTATTCAAAAACGTAACGAGCATGCTGTTAAACCACCGCAAGAGAAATTTTTCATTCTTGATAAAAGCAAACAGGGTAATGATGACCTGCTTTCACTACAAAAGAAAATAAAAATAAACTCTTATCTCCCAAACTACAGACGTCTTTATACATAATTAAAAAACTATATCGACTATGTATTACACGCTTAAATGGACTACTTTGATAGAGAACGCAAAAGTTACCTAATACTTACTTTAATTTAACATTTTTGTCAATAAAATGTGGAATATGTTTTTAAACTACCTCTTTTTTGCTCATATTTTTTATTTTGTTATTGATCACCCTTAATAAAACAAAAAAACAAACCAGTAAAATGTGTAGTGTTTATTAATTGTACGTTGTACGGGTGTGAAACATGGACAGTGGGAGCGGCGGAAAAGAAAAGGTTAGAAGCGTTCGAAATGTGGTGTTATAGGCGGATGATGAGGATATCGTGGGTAGAAAAGGTTAGAAATGAAGAGGTATTGGAAAGAATAGGAGAACAGAGGACTCTATGGAAGTCAATAAAAAATAGGCGAGATAGGT
>NW_020439112.1:635058-636988 GCF_000699045.2 Agrilus planipennis
CCGGGATGGGGGTTAAGGAATTGGTTTAATGGTATTATTTGTACACTATGCTTCGCACGGGTGCAATGCTGATACTAAATATATTATAGAATGTCTTTATATACAACAATCACAGATTTTTTGTCATTAGACAATACAAACCGGCCGGTATCGCCGCAACCGCTATGTCCCTGCATTTTAAGTCTGTAATATCTTCGAAAATATTAATTTAAATTACATGCTGTAAAGGGCCATAATGATCTATATTAAATGCACAATGTATTTAAAAGTACTTAATTGGATAAGGAATAATGTTGTATTGCTTAACATCGCTTCGTAAATAAGCCATTATTTCTAGTAAAAAGTAAAGGATAAAAAATGATTATTGTGGGTTATCCCTAAGAGATAGACATATACCATTGCGGGATTTTTTGTAGACCTTTTTAAGGTGTACAATACTGTAGTATATTATTTTGATCTATCTCGTAGGGTTCAGCCAGCATTTGCAATGTAAGCGCAAAAAAATGTGTTTATTTACGACATCACATTACAAACCTCTAAAATTATCAGTGTTTCTCTACTATATTTTACATGTATTATACATATAAACCTTTCTCTTGAATTACTCTATCTATTAAAAAAAACCGCATTAAAATCCGTTGCGTAGTTTTAAAGATCTAAGTATAAATAGGGACCGACAGCTGGGGAAATGCGTTGCATGATTTCGTTACATAGCAACTCGCATGAAACGAACTTACCCTACCGTGCGTAAAGAAGTTTCACTTCAAAAATGATAGTTATTTGTAAAACAAATTTCAACTCTTCTCTTCTTGTAGCTAAACAATTTTTGAGTTTTTGGCATTATGGAGTTCGGAATAAAAACACGATGATGTCCCCGTACCACACAATTCGAAGCCCATAATACCAGCTCATGCATCTATTTGTACAGCAATATTTAAAGAGTTAATTTGTTTATGCAACGTTATTTTATGCTACCTACGTGGGCTCATTAAATATTTGCGACAGGTAAAAATAAAACTCCAGATTTCTTTCAGTAAACATATTAGAACTGGGACTTGTGTAATATTGAAACTTTTCCATACGATTGACTGCTTTAACAATATGTTCAAATGGGTAAACAATTCGCGAAGAACAAAGAAAAAGTAAAATAAACAATATACCTCGCAATTTCCTCTTTATTACAGTAAATTTTCTATTGACTTATGAAATTGTGGTTAAACATCGATCGAACACATTCGTAAATAGCAGAATTATGCCCTTAGAATAGAAATAACCCCGAGATGAAAAACAAATATCGATAGAGTTATTACTTTTCATGTCAATGAAATTTTAAAATCCATAAACTACATTTCATATCTACTTTTATTTTTAGCTGTTTACAATGTGGTAAAAATACAAGATGGTAATATGTCAGTTTTACGAGCTCCTCGAACAGAAGTAAAATTCGAAAATTAGAAAAAAAAATCTCGATCAAACTCATTTTATAACCAGGGATTCCAGCGATGTGTCCCATTTTTGCCTACGCTTTAATAAACACAAACTCGAAACTTGTAATCTATTTGCTGTTATAACAAATATACTTTGGGAAAGCAGACCGTTCACTGGATGAACGAATTAAGGAACATGAACGAAATTTACAAACACCTGAGTTGTAAACTTAAGAATTGGGTAAATGTCTAGATGATGACCCCCACCCCCGAAAGGTGGTGGGATCGAAAGAGAAGGTTTCCCCCACCACTGTACCATAAAAAGTTCGTGGCGGTCTCACCCCCATAAAAAGTTATGGGGGTTGAAAGTTGATTATTTTGACAATTTTCATACACTATAATTCAAATAAAATTCAATAAAAAAACTATTTTCAAGCGTGTGGAGGTGGGGGATCGAAAGAGGATGGTCACTTGAACAAAACCCGATAACCTAACCTAACCTA
>NW_020439112.1:637980-645031 GCF_000699045.2 Agrilus planipennis
AACCTAACCATTTTGCACATCTCTAGTTAAAACCTAACCTAACCCAACCTAACCTAACCATTTTGCACATCTCTAGTTAAAACCTAACCTAACCTATCCTAACCTAACCCTTTTGCACATCTCTAGTTAAAACCTAACCTAACCCAACCAAACCTAACCATTTTGCACATCTCTAGATAAAACCTAACCTAACCCAACCTAACCTAACCATTCTGCACATCTCTAGTTAAAACCTAACCTAACCTAACCATTTTGCACATCTATAGTTAAAACCTAACCTAACCCAACCTAACCATTTTGCACATCTATAGTTAAAACAACGTTCTCAAGCAACAATTTCTTAAAATTAATCTTACCCAATGGCGATGTATCTCCAAACAGCAAGTGCTAGGGTCAGGCAGATTGAGATGGTGTGTAAAACTTGAGTAAAATTAGTGTGAAACAGTATGAACACCGCTCCCCAATACGGAAAGTTCATTTTTTTCGGTAGATCGATGTAGTAGTAATACGCGAACGTGATGTATTCGATCATTATAATCATGTCGGCGATTGCTATCCCTGTCAGGATCCTATTGATGGGTGCACACGCCATGTCCTTCCTCGTCAAAACCGCCACCGTTAACGAATTCGATATTATACCGAAACAACACACAACCATCGACAAATATCCGTGATAATTTCTCGAATAGTGATTGGCCAGTTTTGTCACCAACCAATCGCAGTCTTCGCAAAAGTCGTTGTCGCTTTTTCTGTAGACGCTCAAATTGTTTAAAAAACTTTGCAACGTGGTCGCGTTTATTGTCGAAATATTTTGAAAATCTGATGTATTTTCTTCCATGGTGTTTTCCTCGCAGTTGGAACGAATTTAGGGCTGTTTTTCTGGCATTATTTGTGGTTCAATGCATTCGTAATAGACTGAATTTGTCATTTTCTTTTAATATAATTACAGCCATCTACGTGATCAAGTGTGTGAATCTGAAACAGAAGTTACATATTTATATATTAAAAAAAGCATACACATACGATTATTTTTTACGAAGTTACGATCACTTGAAAGTACATATTCATATAAAATTTGCCGAGAGTCTATAGCTTATGAGCTTTTAAATTTGATAACGTACGGTAACATTATTGAGAGATTGCTTGTGAACCAATTACGTTCACTCTTTTCGACTACCCATAAAACTATGTAATTTATAATTCTCTAGCATAGGCTATATTGTACTATAACGAATTTTATATTAACCTAACTCTTTGTCTTACAATCGGTTATTTATGTATATATCAGAACACTAGATTTATCTCCCGTTCGCACATTATTTATATGATATCAACCACTTCCTTTCTGAAACTTAAAATAACTTTTGGATGTTTCATTCTACCATTTAATGGTCCTCCCATCTACACCGTGGTGCAAACCTGGAGAGTAGGGAGGAAGGCCATTTTGAACCACCTTACAGGGATTGTTGAAATAGATGGGTGCGGTGATAGATAGAGATAGATGAAACGAACGAAGACAGAAATAAACTGAAGGACTATCTGTGGAATACGGTTACTACCTCAGCATTTCCTATGTGTTTCAAGGAATTCACAAAAAAACATAGACTAGGATGCTTGGTCACTTATTTATTCGGTCATAGAATATTTTCCATTATTTACTTTCAGCGTACCGCTGCATGAGATATGTAGTTATGACCGTAATTATCTTTCAGTGTTGCCCTGCTCGTATCGATCGCTTGCGGTATTCGTTCATAACAGTATTTTCCATATACTTAATGTCGGTCACGTAAAGGCAATACTAAACCTCTTACCGACTTTACAATATCACTCACCACTATATTGTAATAATTATTTGTATCATACTATGTTACTCTTAATTAAAAATTGATAACAGCTTTTATACAGGTATATAGATTTTCATTAATAACGAAATTCTATTAAACGCTTTAAACCTTTTGAAAATACATATTTCTACCGAGAAAGTCCGTTGAATAACAGCATAGCTATTGTTTGATTATTTCCGAATTATAATAGATTTGTGAATGTTTGAAACGTTTAATTCAACATTACAAATGTGCAATGCATAATCAGATTTCCGTATTTGCTAAATTGCTTTTAATTCACTAGGCATAACGTCAATTCATTTTCAATTTTACTGCGTACACTTCTTTTTCTAGATTCAAATCAATCTTCAACATACGAAATATGAAAGAAAATAAAATATCATACAATTATTCCATATTTTGAGCCTGTTGTTCCTGATTTACAAAATAGACGAGTTGTCACGTAGTTCAAAGGATGTTCTCTGTAACATTATTAGACGTTTTTGTTAACTTAAACAGTTTTATTTAGTGTTGACATATGTGAGATACACAAAGTATTTTTTTTTTTTGATAGCGACTGTCACACAAAAGTACAAATTTGCTATAATTTGAGAAATTTCATGGCTGGGGAGGCTTCAGTCCCTTGAGCTCCCTCTTTTGAGCACATGTCTGATAATATCAATGTATAGTTAGATACTGAATATAATTGTACTACTTCATTATAGTATCTATACTAGGTTTTATCTGTAGCTTCCCTCGTATCAAAGATCATCGAGGACCACATAATATTAATGTTTCTATCCCCCGGGAACAGTATTTTCTTTCTGGATAAAAGATACCCTACGTCTTTTTCTGTACCCTTGACGATGTGCGTACAAAATTTCATGATAGGTTTTACCCGCTGGTGTTTGTTTTAAATACGTATTAAAAATAATCGACGACCACATAAAATTAATTTGTCTATCTCTCGGGAACAGTATTTTTTTCTGGATAAATGGCACCCTACGTCCTTTTCTGAACCCCTGACAATACAATACAAACATTAATGATGATCATTGAGTAGCTAAGGCGTGAAATGGAAGAGGAACGTAGTAGAATCAAGGCGCACGTCCTAATAAATTATTTGAAACAATTTGAATTATTGAAGCGGTACGGAAATACACGTTTTCGTAAAATACCAGTAAGGGCAGAAATGTGTTGATGATTTCATTAATCCAAGAACCGGGATTATTATCTAATCGATCGCTAACACTAATTACAGCACAAAATAAGGGGAGAGCTCAATTCCACTCCGCCAGAATATATACTATACTTTACGAGTTTATGAGATTTCGCCCATTTTCTCTGTTTCTCATTGTGCTTAACGCTCAACTGATTGTAATGTATTACATCGCCTTTAAATCTCCAAAATATCTGTTCATAAAACGTTTGTAATCTGTTCCATTACGATTAGTGTCATCGCGAGGGATTTTAACAATGGACATAGTCAGAGATACGAAAAATGGTTGTCAGAATTACGTATCTAAAATAGGGAATAAGTACGTTTAATAAAATAACTAGTGTTGCCCAAACGCAAGAACAAGACGAGACTTAGCCAGTCTTGGTCTTGGTCTTGCGCCAATACACCTGGTCTTGGTCTTGCGCTCCCAGTCTTGGTCTTGGTCTTGTTCTTGCAGCAAGAGTCTTGCAAGTCTTGCAATTACCTATTAGTCTATTACTATTTATTAAAGTTTACTTTAAATCCTAGAAAAACGTATTAGAATTGGAACATTGTGAGCTTGAATGAATATAGCCATAGTAAAGATCAAGCAGATTAATAAATAACTGAAGATTTGATAAGAAATTCGAAAAATCAACTGACCTATATGTCGTTTTCCATGGAAGTAACTGTTTCTTAATAAATTATAGTACGTTTCCTTGCTTTCTACCGCGCCGCCTCGCCACGTGCCGGCTCTATGATAAGGATGCCGCCGCAAATCAAACAATAATATAAAGCGTGTAAAAAAATTCGAAATTATTTTGCATGAGTATACCTACACCCTATGGCGGCAATCAAATAGTGTCAAATGTTATGATTTCGGCGTGGCGGCAACGATTGTTTTAGATTTCAAAAGAAGCCGCCGGCGCGTGTATCATAACCATGTACTTCCGAAAAGCGGCAAATTTCTTTGAGAAGTAAGTACAAAACCTTTGATGCCGCATTATCAAAGTGCCGATGGTTAAAACATAACTATGCATGCACTCAGTTTGATTTTAATAATTTTTTTATTCGCTATGTTTATGGTATTAGTCGTAATGCGCATAGGTCCAGTTTTTCATATTCTTTGATACAGTTTTTTGCGTCTCATAGAATTCCTAAGCGTACCTACCTATACACCGAACTGTTACACCTAACTACTCAGTGAAATAGCGCTAAGTCCTAGCTGCAAGACGCAAGAGTCTTGCAGGCTATGTCTTGTTCTTGCTCAAGTCTTGCACGGTCAGTCTTGGTCTTGGTCTTGCTAAAAATACGCGGTCTTGTTCTTGGTCTTGGTCTTGCAAAAACGCAAGAACAAGACCAAGACTGCAAGACCAAGACTGAATTTGGGCAACACTAAAAATAACATAAAACAAATCTTCATTATAAAAATTAAATGTTAAAATAGTCGGGAAAATGTATTCGAAATTCAAGATACAAAATATGTTGGTGTCTTCTAAATGTACAGGTGTAGAAAGCTTTTTTATTTTGTTGTTGTTGTTGATTGATAAAATTACTCTATTGATTACTATTTTAGGAACAGTTTACAAAAGCTAATCTGGTTTCTAAGGTGCAAGGGCGTAGCTACGGATGTCCCGGGTAAGACAAGAGGTCCATGCATTGAAAGCTCTGGCGAACGTGCTATAACTTAACCCTAAACATTCAACTTACTGATAACCCAACAAACTTTGCCTAATGTACAATTATTTGACGCTGTTATTTATTGATGCAAAAATGTCTATTACACACTTTGTCCAAATCGAAAACTTTCACCCCTTAGTAGTTTCTAAACGCATCGTATCACTTTCGAGGGAAAGCAACGCGCCCCTTCTCTCTATTATCACACATCATATAAAACCACCAATCACATAATACACAAACACATACGACTGTAGAGGACTTAAGTGGTCCTAAAACGGTCTGACGTAGAGAGAAGTTCCAGTCGGTAGGTCCGAGGACACCTTCCTCGGGAATCCGACACTATCCAGTCGTACGGACTGCTGGGTGTCTTTGGAAGATTTCTTCACGAACACAGAATAGTTTTTCCTAAGCGTCTTATATCAGCAACTTAGAACCAAATGTAGATTAAGTGTTCATATGTTTCATTGTTTCTTGTGTTTTCATATATATATATATATGTTCAAGTAGTTAACTATCCATAATTTTTCCATTGTTTCTTATATTTTTGTATAATAAAGTATCTAAAATACCATTAGGCGAGTCTTGGTATTGGTGTTGCCTTCTTGATATAGTCTCGGTGTTAGGCCTTGCTCTTGTTTATTTAATTTAATAAATACGTTTTTTTACTAATTTTATAACATAATTTATGTGTTTTACGAAGAATGCAGCAAATTAGCAGCAACCTTGTTATCCTTATTTCTTCTCCAACAAATTAGAAGCAAATAATAAAGACCTTTTCTTGTTTTAATAAAAAGCTTTCGGTTTTCAGCTATAGGAGTTGGTTTTGATGTTCTAGTTTTAGGAAAATGCGAAGATTAGCTCAGGATAGGAAGGAGTGGGGTTTTGCGTGTCCAACCAGTCTTAGTACTAAGGACCATATGATGTTACTGAGTTAGTTTTAAAGAGATACTTCATTTACTTTCTCTACCGATTTGCCCCTTCCAATGTCTTGGATGCGCGCTTGCAAAATCGTAGGTAGGGAGAAAAAAGCTCATTATACTCTCGACTCTTGTTCATTAAACGTACATTTTCATACAGTACCTGCCAAAAGTTTTGTTCGATCATGATTAGTAGTGCGAATCTAAGACAAGCGTTAAAGCCTTTAATATGTCTTCAAATATAAATAAACATCTCGTTGATATTTTCAGTAGTAAATGGTACCAATAACAGCACATTTGAGCAATGCAATTGTAGTGGATAAGATGGTCAATTTTTCCGTGCAGTACTATACGGATTATACGCTCCTTACCTATTAAGAGTTTGACCGAGAGTTGTCTCCTTCCTTTTCTGGCCTAGTGCTGTTCTTTTCTACTTTGCGCCGGTCAAACTGAACATTACATCGCTACAGAAAGTAAATGAAAAGTATATGAAGGTTAAAAGACTATAGTCCCAAAGTACTCCATATGGAGAGAGTCACCAAAAATTTCTACGTCTGGCCAGAACGTTATAGAATGTCACAGATTATTCCTGAATGTCCTTCGACAACGTTTCCAACTAGTAACTAATTTTCCCTGAGCGAAGGGAAGGTAATCCGGTTTGTAGAAAATAGATTTGAAATCCGTTCAAATACAAATGTTATTTAAGTAGCATTCAAAATAGAAAATTGAAAAAAGTTCATTTTGTTTTTGTATATGTACAACTGTTTCAAAGAAATCACACCTCTGCATATGTTATACAGATATTAAAATCTAGCCTTTGAAATATTAAATTCCTTTTCAAAGAAACTTTTTACCTATGTACAAATATCATATTCTCGGAAAGTCGTTTCTTTTGTCGGTAAATTCTATCGTTTTTATGAGCAAACTAAGAATTTTCTTTTATATTACGAAACCACTATCCTTAAATGTATAACATTTTAGGTGAATTCAGTTTGTGATTACAAAACATTCATCCTATATCAATAACTCTCTGGATTTTCATTAGGATATAAGTCGTGCACAAGCATCAGTGCCTGGTGGTAAAGTTTTTTACTGTAACTTTAATAAGAGTAAATCCTTATACATGAGGAAGCTCTGGTGTTTTGGCGAAGCAATGCCTTATTCTTACACGAACGAAGAAAACCGTGAAAATCTTCGAAATATTACTAATTTATGATAATGGATTTTCATCAAATAGAAAAATGATTAAGAAACTATTCAATGCAGTGTAAACTCTTTATAACGTCACTCGATTTAACGACAAACTCCTTAAAACGTCGAAATTGCTTGACTTTGGTTGGTTTACATTGTTTTCTATACAATATTACACTCTATATAGCGTCACGCTCACTCTATTTAACGACAACAATGCGGCATTATAAATCATTGAGCAG
>NW_020439112.1:647390-661778 GCF_000699045.2 Agrilus planipennis
TCTCTTCTGTCTTCATTTCGTCCGTCTCAACTTTCTCACCCGAACCACCACCCACCCATTCCCACGATTCCTGAAAGCAGGCTGAAGAGGGCCTTCCGCCCTACCTTCCGGCATAGTCCGGAGGGACTGCCCGCCCACCAGCATTACTGGCTGGTGGGAATGAAACACCCAAAAGTTTAGTTTTTTTCTCTTAGGATAACCCACAATAACCATTTTTATCATTTACTTTTTATGAGAAATAATGACTTATTTAGATCAATATGGCCCTTTACAGCATGTAATTTAAATGAATATTTTCGAAGATATTACAGACTTAAAATGCAGGGACATAGCGGTTGCGCCGGTACCGGCTGGGAGGCCGGTTTGTATTGTCTAATGACAAAAAAACTGTGAATGTTGTATATATTGTTCTGTAGTATATTTAGTATATTCAGGGGGTATCTTTTGAAGATCTCCCCTTCTCGATAATAATCTAAACAAAACAAAAATATATTTAGTATCAGCATTGCACCCGTGCGAAGCTGGGACGGGTCGCTAGTAGTGTATAAAGGTACCTGGTACTGTTTGATATTACAGTAAAATTTACTTTGAAAATAAAATTATTAATTATTATGTATTTTATTTTTTAATTTTATTTTTAATATATTTAAAGATACCTTATACCTTAATGAATGCAGAGACACAAGAAACATTTTTCTTTAAATTCGGTGGGATGTTGCAGATATATACTACGAAATATAAATCCATTTCGACAATTTTAAAGCTAATGAAGATCAACAAAACCGAGATCTAATTTGAGAAAAAACATTTTTACAGTTCCGTTTCCGTTCGGAGTAATTACAAACAAGTCACTGCGCTGGCTAAATGATATTTTATTGACTCATGCACATAAAATAACTGTAACTAAATTATTTCTAACTACAAGAACTAAAAATAAATGATGAACAACCAAAACTCTGAATGTTCCGTATCGTTGAATCATGTTACCATCATTTTTACCATGTATTAGTTAGTGCCACGATGGACTTTTTCGACAAAAAATATGCCCAGAATGCATGCGTTCTTATGGCGTGGGTTTTATCACGCATTTGTGAACTGTGTGACCAACCGTTCCGCACTCTTTTTTTTTATTACACGAGTCATTACGTACTAATCACTAGTACTTCCAAATTGATACGATTAAAAGCAACTATATTACATTTAATATAGCGCGAAAAAAAAAAATGTCTTCCATACATGCCCCGTACACTTATTTTTTTGTTGTAATAAATAAAATTTAAGAAGTCCTATTGTATATAATACAGATACTTGTTTCTCAAAGCACGACTTTAATAATTCTGATAATATGTATTTCAATTACTTCTAGCAATATCTGGGTGACGATAACAAATATTATTTGCCGACTACTAACACGTAAGTAAAAAAACCGAAAAAGAAATTAAAGTAGAGAAAAAGAAGACTGAAGTTTTACAAGAAACTATGCTAAAATACTTAGTTTAATAAACAATTCAATTAACTATGAGTTAAGAACAGTATTCGTAGTCAACAATTTTGTTTCTCTTTGAGTGTTTTCTGTTTTTTAGTCAACAAAATGTAATAAGTTTTCTTTTTCTAAAAACAAGCAAAAATCATATACAGAATTGAATAGAAAAAAAGCAGACACCTTTACTTATTTATTTCACAGACAATCTGTTTTAGTAAATTCTTTTTAAATTCAATTTATTTTTTGTTTCCTCGTTGACACTTTTAGTATTCTACAAAAAGTTTTACTTCCAACTTTGTTAGTTTTTTAATTTTATTAATATCTTATTTTTAAACTTCTGTCCTTCCTGCAGTGCAGAAATTAAATATAAAATTCAAATTCAAACAGTAAGAGAGTTTCGTAACTAATCGTAAGTAAAAAGTTACTGTTTACTTCAAGCATTAATAATTCTAAACTTTCCTTGGCGATTACAAAAACTTTTCTGTGAACGTAAAAGAGGCTAGGATAAAATTTCGTCTTTTTTTGGTACAGTGAACCATCTTATGGCTTTCAAACTGATTATTAAAAACGTAGTACTTAATCTACAATATTTTATTTCATTTTCTTTGACAGACGTAAAGATTATTCTGTAGGTATTTTGTTATGGCTTCTCTTTCAAAGGTATTAATTATGGCTTTTACTCAAGATGTGACTGATGTTGCTTTCTTTTTTATTTCTCTTAACTATTTTAAAGGAAAACAGAACGAATAAAACTGAGTTATAATCTTTAATTCAATGTAGCGCCTACAAACGAATAGTTACTACTTCTGTACCTTTTTCACCAAAAAGGATTTCTAATTTCAATTTAACTTTAAATAAACTCTAAAATCCTCACCGTAAATATTAAACCCCTCCTACCATCATAAAATTATTTTATTGTTTTCGGTACATTTCCAACTGGCTATTTGTTTGAGAGCATTATTAAAAATGTTATAGGATTAATTTGATCTCCCTGTCGAAATCATGCGGCGTTTTTATTAATTTTCAATGGCTTTGATTCAATTCATGTAGCATGTACCATCTACATATATCAATATCAAATGCAACCTTTGCTTTATAATCATATCGGTTTCGTAATTAGAGGTGCATTGTTAATTATGATATTGGAATCCGATATTTTCAATATCTACGTATTACCAGTAAAATACAAAGAAAAAACTTTTGTGTATGAGTTTGGTGAGATTAATTACTAGATGGACCTTAAAATTATGCCACAATATATTCTACAAAAAGAAGAATTGACTATAAATATTCGTAAAGAACATTAAAATACGTACGAAGACAATTTAATATTAAAAGATTGTATAAAAATTAAGAATAATATATATCGAATATTGAATAAAAAGAAAATCACAAAGGAAAAATGGAAAAAAGAAAGAAAAAAATTTGTAATGGAAAAATAATGAGTGATCAGGCACTGTAGATGGAAATTGGAAAAATATATGCATAGTGTATGAAAAGAACTGGAAAGTTTTACTAAATACATTGATAAGCAAAAAAATTAGAAAGTAATACAGGAGTACAAGAAAATATGGAAGGAAGGGAGCGAAAACGAAAAACAAGATTTAGATTGAGAAGTGAGAATAGGACGGTAATTTATTGGAAAGAGAAAGAAAAAAATATACAGGTTGTGTGAATTGGAACCAGATACGCTTGAACACATTTTTGAGAAATGTGGAATAACAGGAAATGGAGCAAACAAACGAAAAATTCAAATAGAAGGAAAGGATAGTCTAAAAAAGATGAGGGGAAATCACAAGGAGGTGAAAATTTTCAGAAAAGTGAGAAGGTTAAAACTGCAATAGAAAAATCTACAGTAATTGAAAGCTTGAGGTCTTATTAAGATTGTATCTCGTAATATCATAATTTTTAAAATTATCATCAGGATTTCCTAGTCATGGAAATAAACTTCTTTAGACCACACTAAACAACACAAACTCCAAGGACTATAATATAAACAAGAAACTAAACGTGTAAAGTATATGCTTTGCGATTACATAGTTTTTTCATTTTTTCTTGTTTTGACGTTGAAGTTTGAGCTATTTGATGTGTTCTACAGCACCGCTGAAGTTTTCAATCTTCCTGATAACTGATTTGCTTAGCAATATTATCAATAAATGGTAAACCGTATTGAAGCAATTGCCTAATAGATTCTTACTTACGATTAATTTAAAAAACTTGAATACAAAGTATAGTAGGTAAAAAATTTTCCCATATAATTAAAGACTTCACCTTTTAAATTTATTAGGTATATTCAACACAAANTCAGGCCGGAAACTTATCAATCCACCCTCGTATGTCTTTGACTAGACCTTGATAAAGTGTCCTACTAACCTATCTCATCTATTTCATATTGACTTCCATAAAATCCTCTTTTCTCCTATTCTTTCTAATATCTCTTCATTTCTAACCTTCTCTATCCACGGTATCCTCATCATTCGCCTGTAACACCACATTTCTTACGCATCTTTTTTTCTTTTCTTTTCCTCTGCGCCCACCGTCTATGTTTCGCACCCGTACAACATCGCGCTCAAAAAATACACCTTTAAATAATAACAATTAATAAAAAGAAAGAATAATTGTCAACATATCGTTCTACCATAATAAAGGTGCTAGGTAATCTATACACAATTCGGATGTACTGTTTCTGTAAGCCGTAACTACACGTACCAACTGGACCAAAATAAAAGTTTTGGCATTGAACGTTCATTAAAAAAGTGTGCGGGACGATAGGTTACACGGTTCACGCTTACCTGATTAAAACACACACCATAAGAATACACGATTTTAGATAAATATTTTCTCTTGGAATCGGGTATTTCTGGAGAATAAATGATCGGGAATAATATCAAATAGAGGGTGCATGTGTTTCTATATTCCAAACAAAAATTGATTAACCAATGGATATTTACTGACTCTTTATATGTACACCTACCCGATACGTTTTATAACAATTATTTTTTCGTACCGTTATTAAACAAAATGTTTACAGACACATTTGATAATGATCATAAAGTTAAACGTTATCTCCTAAATTGGACTACCTGTGTATAAAACAGTACCGAAAACCGTATTATAGCCATTCAATTTTGAACAGAATTTTTTATTTTGGTGTATTCAATTTATTATGGAGTAAGATATAATGTACCAATTTAGCTTAAAATATAAGCATTTTACACGGGGGGGGGGCTTATTAGAGTTGAAAGCTTTTAAGAAAAATGAATTGTAACACTAAAACTTACTTTAGAGGAGGAATCAAAGATTCATGAACACAGAGGTTAAACCCTTAGACCAGAGCTTTCTTTATGATGTATACGAGGAATAAGAAGAAATTATTTTCTTTACTTGATGGAGGTTGATAATTTATTAAACATTTATTTTTGAATTAATACTCTATAATAAGTAATATTGAAAAGGCACTTGGAGATGTTTCACTAAATTTTATTACGAAGTCGATGTACATTTCGCCTTCTTAGGGCATCTTCAGAAGTATTATTGAGTACTTAAGTCTAGCTTAGAATCTATGAGGGGGCGTTACCGAACTCTAGTTGATCATTCGCTAGTTTTTTTGTTTAATGGACAATAAAAACAGTAATTTCATTAAACAAAGAAATAGTTAATAATCAACTAGAGTTCGGTAACAAGCCCTTCCTAGATCCTAAGTTAATATTACCTAAGCACTCTAGTATCTATATTGTAACCGAAACTTTAGTACTTAAAAATACTCTTGAAGATGCCCTAAGAAGGCGAAATGAACATCGAGTTCGCAGTAGAAATTAGTGAAACTTCTCCAAGTGTTTTCGACTAATTATTTTCATAATATTCTATCCTTTACAGATTACCTGAATGAAGAAAAATTATTGCTGCTATAGACGACAGAATATTAATTCAAAAACTAATATTTAATACTTAAAAGTTGGTTTTGGCTCATTGATATAATTAAATTACAAACCGGCACAGTTTGTTTGTCTAGAATTGCTATAGAAGTAAATTTCCAAAGTTCTGGTTCTCATTAATTTTAAGTCTACATTTCTACTACGAAGGCTGTACGTTATTATGCGGAACAATGATATCAAATTTAAACAATGCTGACGAAGATTTAAACTAAGCGGAACCTAAATTTGAAACAAGGATAAAATCGTTTAAGAACCTTTAAGCTTTTCTTAGTTATTACGAAGGAAATATCATTTTCCAAAAGAAAATCAGCCCTCAACTCTGGTATTTATTTCCCTATTTTAAATTAGAAACTACGATTAGGTTTTTTTGAACTAAAGAACAATCAAATTTTTTTCGCAAGTAAAATCAGTTCATACAATAACGTTTTTCGCTTGGACCAAGGATGGGTCACGCTATTGTGAGTACACACCCTTAGCTACGTCCTTGACAGTAGGCAGAAATATAAAAACTTTTTTACAGCAAAAAGAAGTGAAAATACATTTTTTTGCTTTCTACTTTCTACGATCTAGTTACAGCAATATTATTGAGAGATTGTGTTTAAAACAAAAAGAAAAGGAAAACGTTGCGAACGAAATAAACACGTTCTGTACGTACATATCTCCTATTCTGTTATATTATATTATTGATATCTATCTTACATCTTGAAGATTACATGAAATATAATACTTGATTGAAATTCAATAGAACTTTGGTTAAAAGTGGTAGCTTTTTATGATATTATTCTTGGATTTTCTCTTATCTCAATATCTTTATAATACACTTACTGTTATATTTCGTATGAATCTCGTATAACTCAATATATTTTTATTAGTTTCTCTTCTGCCGATATTCGATCAATTTGTTTTACCTAACGTAAAAAGAAAAAAGCTTCATATCAACCAGGAATCGAATCAGAGCCGCTCGTGTGGCATATCAACATTAATTATAAATGGTAACAAATTAATCAATTAGTATTTTATTACCACAATAGCCAGTATAATAATACTAAACGATCCATTCAGAATGTAGAGTTTAAAGTCGGAAAAAGGCAGGGAAAATTATATAATAGGTACATTATATACTTTTTTCTGTGGCATTTTATGTACCACTTTGCCTATCGGTTTAATGGAAACCTTTTTCTGAATTTCAAATTAATTTTTAACCGAAATCGTTATTGTTCTGAATACTAATAATGTTTTTTTCGACGTATCTACACTTTTCTTTTGTTCGTTCGCATTATAAATTTCCAGTCGCAATCGTTTCAATCAATGTAAACCGAGAAAATGAACAAAATAATTTAATTTTATTGAAATCTATAAGACATTCGTCGTTCATGACAAAGTGGTATTTAATTCTGGATTTCATGTCCTTACAGAAGGATAAAACAGAGTCCTTGTAAGTTGGAAATCATTACAAGCTGTAAGGAATTCATAAATTTTTTTTCTTAGTTTTTATCATAGTACATCTTCACAGATATTGTTAGAACTAAGAACACAGAGCTTTTTTTCAAGCTTCTTTGAAGCAAAACGCTGCCGAAATTAAAACCATAACAGAATCAGGATTAATATCTACAGGGTGTCCTAATTTCCTAATTTTAATTGTATCCCCGCCCAAGAAGTTTCTACAAGCTAATTATCTAAACTTTCAAAAATTTTAGAACCTATTAAATACTGCAGACGTCTTGAAACTGCTGCTTCAATCACTTTAGTTATAAACCGTAGAATTATTGAGAGAAAGATTACGTCATCAGTATAAGTCTATACTAATCAGTCGGAAAAGCAGAAACAATATCAAATAAAACTCACATAAAAGTTTCGCCTAAGAATTACCATATAGGGGCACTTTTTCAGCGTATACGTACATGTTACTATATTTGTCTTTCGTTTGTATATCTCCGAAGTTATATAACACTAACCCTGAGTATGCCTATGGCTGAAACTTATTTTTCATTTAGAAAAAGCGATTTTCTTTTTGCTACTTTTTTGGTTTGAAACTAACACGTAAAGAAATTTTTTGATGGATGTCCGTCTATAGGTATAAAGTATAAACCATCATTTCGAAGACAAACATATAAATTACTTATAAAATTAAATAAAATAATATAGAGAAACAAGCAGAAAACAAATTACAAAAAAGTCAATTACTGCAAAAGCGTGTATTGGTACTGTTATGTTGATGACATTTTAATTTAGGAATAAGTAGAATATATTTTTCAGTTGAATTCGTCGTCCAAATTTTTTAGGCAATAACTTTGCTTTGTTTCCCTATTCATTAAGAAGACTATTTGTTGCAACTTACTGTAATGCTGCATAAGTAATATTGATAGATCGGCGTACCACTTATAGATAATTCCCTTTTCGTGCAATTAATAGTTCGTTAATGTTCAACAGGTGTTCGCGGCGTTAAGTTACGTTTTTACACCACTCGTTATCATTTCAAAACCCGATCGTGCACTGTCAGCAAGACAAAGCAGCAAACGTTGCCGCCTGATTCTCTAAATAGTAACTAGGAAGACATGCGCCTGGATAAACTGCTCTTTGTTTCATTAATTGTAGCATTTTGATGCTTTGATTCGTTGAAATCGGCCAATGATAATTTATCATTAGAAATTCAGTGGGTGTTTTGCCAACCAAATCATAAAAACCAATGCATTTTTTCTAACACTTCTAATGAATATAACTAAAGATTTTTTTAATAGTAGAGATAATTCTGATGATAGATATTCTTGTTCAACGATTAAAAGGTAATTATGATCTTGGCCTTCATAAAGGTGTCTCTAGTGTTGTTTCGAAATAAAAAATTTTTTATACACATTTGCTACTACGACAAGATGTTAAATATACTTAAAAATCTAGGGATGAGTTACAAAGATTGAAGAGTGATACTAACTTTGTATAAAGAGTAACAGGCAATAGAGCTGAAGCTTAGATTTGCAGATGATATAGATAGCGGTATTAGCATCTAGCAAGGAGAAGTTAGAAATAGCTTTAAATAAAATGAAAGAGTTATTGACAAAACAGTACTGTATAAAAATAAATAAAAGTAAAACAAAAATACTGGTATGGAAGGGAAGAAAAAATAGGGAAAGAGCGAATATAAAGATAGGAAACGAAAAATTAGAAGAAGGGGCTGTTTTTAAGTATCTAGGAAGTCAGATAAGTCAGGACGGAAGGAGTAGTAGGGATATAAAGCAGAGATTAGCGCAGGGTCGAGTCACCTTCAATAAAAAGAAGTCACTTCTATGCACGCGAACGATTAATTTAGGAATTCGAAAAAGGTTGCTAAAGGTGTATATTTGGAGCTCGGCGATGTACGGGTGCGAAATATGGACGGTGAAGGCGGCGGAAAAGGAAAGGTTAGAAGCGTTCGAAATGTGGTGAATGATGAGGATACCATGGATAGAGAAGGTTAGAAATGAGGAGATATTAGAAAGAATAGGAGAACAGAGGACTTTATGGAAGTCAATAAAAAATAGACGAGATAGGTTAAGTAGAACACCTTTTCAGACATGAAGGTCTAGTCAAAGACATATTAGAGGCAGAAACGAGAGTTAGGAAGGGTAGAGATAGACCTAGATTAGCTTTAGAAAAATGCGAAGATTAGCTCAGGTTAGGAAAGCAAGTGCGTGTCCAGCCAGTCATAGGACTGACGACCTTATCGTGATGAGGCATTCGCTGAACGCGTTTTAATAATTAACAGTATAACTCGCTTGTAAAGGTACTATTTACCGGTAAGTATTTGTTGTTTTTGGTATAAATATTAAAAAATTCAGAATTTTAAGACTATAAAAAACCTATTGCTTTTCTACGTAGTTCCTTTTAATGTAGAAAAAGTATTGATTTCTTTTTTATATTTTAAGGGTCGATTGTTGTGTGAATTCACTAATGCATCAAATTTTCATACAAAATCGAAAGAAAATTGTTCTGTATATATCTGCCTATATACCTAACTAGATGGACTGGTTTTAAATATGTTGAGTGAAAATTGGTACAATTCCTATTAGTGTATATAAGATTTTCTGCAAATCGGAATAATTAATAATTTATAATTAAATTTCTATTGATCTTTTCCAATTTCTCCCAGCAATTCGTGAATTTCACAGAGTTGTTCAGGTATGCCCTGAAGATATACAAGGAAACAGGAAAAGTTTATTAGAAATCAATGTCAACTGGTTATCGTGAAAGTCTAAATTAAAAAATTAAATTTAGGTAATTGAATAAAATTAGTACTAATAATACAACGATGATAATTTGATAATGATAACTGTAATCATCATAATCTAATCATAAAAAAATACAGCGTGTAATTATACAACACGCTACTGAAATGAAACTTCTTCAAACACGCAAACATAACGAGATAGGGGTTAAGGAATTAGTTTAATGGTATTATTTGTACACTACGAATTTAAATTTTGCACTATACATGCCGGAGTTGGCTGTAACGAACGTTGCATTGAAGCGCGCTCACGGCTCAAGCGATCCCCACTACGAACTCGACTACGTGGCCGAGTAGAGGGGGGACATCCGTTGCATGATGTCGTTACATAGCAACTCGCATGAAACGAACTTACCCTACCGTGCGTAAAGAAGTTTCACTTCAAAAAGCTTAGTTTCAAAAACATTTTCTCGAAACTAAAAATGATTTTTCATGATTACCTCAATTGATTAGGGATTCAGTCATCATCATCATCATCATAAGGTCATCAGTCCTAAGACTGGTTGGACACGTACCTCCACTCTTTCCTATCCTGAGCTAAACTTCGCATTTCCCTAAAACTAGAACAGCCCACATCCTTAACTATTTGCGAACAGTAATCTAATCTAGGTCTACCTCTACCCCTCCTAACTCCTGTTTCTGCCTCTAATATGTCTCTGACTAGACCTTCATGCCTGAGAAGGTGTCCTACCAACCTATCTCGCCTATTTTTTATTGACTTCCATAGAGTCCTCTGTTCTCCTATTCTTTCCAATACCTCTTCATTTCTAACCTTTTCTACCCACGATATCCTCATCATCCGCCTATAACACCACATTTCGAACGCTTCTAACCTTTTCTTTTCCGCCGCTCCCACTGTCCATGTTTCGCACCCGTACAACGCCGTGCTCCAAACATACACCTTTAACAACCTTTTTCGAATTTCTAAATTAACCGTTCGCGAGCATAGAAGTGACTTCTTTTTATTAAAGGCGACACGACCCTGCGCTATCCTCTTTTATATCCCTACTACTCCTTCCATCCTCACTTATCTGACTTCCTAGGTATCTAAAATCAGCCACTTCTTCTAATTTTTCGTCTCCTATCTTTATATTCGCTCTTTCCCTACTTTTTCTCCCCTTGCAAATCAGTATTTTAGTAGCATTCAAAAAAAATTACTACGAAATGAATGCATAAAATGCAAGCATTCTGTTTTTACAATTCAACTATTTAACAGTGGAACCCCAAAATCTACACAACGCATAGATCGATGAACATACACAACGATCGGAGAATTTTTTATTGGTCTGTTTTCCAAGCAAAGCTTTTTAAAAGTCTCATCGTTGTATTGTGCCAAATAATTAAGAAAGAATGGAAGCTAGTGAAGAAAAAGCGACGCAATTTAAAAAGATTGAACAATTTACCAACCCTGCGGCGGTGGGCTGACAATGCTTTTTTTTTTAATTGGTAATTACCTCGATGTCATGAATACCAAAAAGTTTGACAAATACCCAGTTGAATTGCCAAAAGGAACCTTTAACATAATTAATTCATTAAAAGCATTACTAACTAAATTGTAATTTTGCATGAGACCTTAAATAAAATCGTCCTAATTATCGTGCGATTTTGGGACCTGTTCGATGCACACAGTGAGACCTGTTACAATTTTACGCTGTTACAACTAATTGGCGTCATTAACGAAAGCAACAAAAACGTAGAAAGAAGTAATTAATGTAATTAATTAATTAATCTATCAATCAATTACTTTAAGACAGGGTCGTAATATACGCTTGTCTCAATTAAAATTAAATTAAACTAAATGTCCGATTTTAGACTCACGGGATACCCTGTATAATAAATATTTGCAATGTACTTCAGCTTTAGAAAAATATAATATAAAATAGCCATCTAATTTCGTTTGTGGTTTGTCCAGTGTTTTAGTGCTTCTTTAAAATAATAAAACTTACCCTCTTCTTACCTCACAGTCATCAGCAAACCCAACAAGGAATCTAATAACGAAAACGTTGCTTCTTCCCTCTTCCGCATCTTGTGAAATCATGGATTATAGCGCTTTACGTTCCTGTTAAAATTAATCTCGGAAATGTGTATGTTAGACGACGTACTAGATGATATCCCGAAAGCTTCAAAATAACAAATTTCATTCTAAATTGAATTATTTCTACAGGATAAGCTATTATAAGAGAATTTTCATTTATGATAGTTATCAAAATGTGAACACTTTGAACAAAAATGCTATTTCAGGGTCTGAGATACGATTTTAAGCTAAACAACAAAATAAAAGTTTTTGTACAAATTTAAAAATTAATTTAATTCTGTCTATTTGTAAACAACTCAAAGAGAAGGCAATTAGAATTATTTATTTACGAAAGAAGGGGAATTACTTCAAAATTACAAGAATTATTTATAAAAAATTATCAACTGGAAATCAACTTGTTTTTCACAAAATCATAAAAACAAAGTTTTACGTTTTTACTGCGCTCATAAAGGCGCTATTTATAAAATGTTATAGAGTAAGAATCAACATTCAGTTTTAGTTCAAGATACTGGTGAATAGCTAAAGCAGCTAAAGTTATGATTTAACGGTTTTTCGTATGCTCAATAGTTAAACCAATGCAGATGTTTAATCATAATTTTCATACAATAAGTTTCTGATTTCAAAAGTAAAGGTCTCAAAAAGATCTTACTATTGATTCCATGAACAGCTTTGTAGAGAATTTGACATGACATTTAAAATGACATAGTAATATAACAATTATTTATAAGATATAAGAAAGTTAAGTATGTACTTGAATGAAGTGGGGTCTATAATCATAAACTCTTCTATTTGAGATAAATATTCAACTATTTATCACGTAAAAACAAGGAATAGTTTCTTATAAGGTCGTCAGTCCTAAGACTGGACACGCACCTCCACTCTTTCCTATCCTGAACTAATTTTCGCATTCTCCTAAAACTAGAACAACCCACATCCTTAACTATTTGCGAACAGTAATCTAATCTAGGTCTACCTCTACCCCTCCTAACTCCTGTTTCTGCCTCTAATATGTCTCTGACTAGACCTTCATGCCTNTATCCACGGTATCCTCATCATTCACCTGTAACATCACATTTTGAACGTTTCTAACTTTTCTTTTCCGCCACACCCACCGTCCATTTTTCGCACCCGTCCAGCACCGTGCTACAAACATACACCTTTAACAATCTTTTTCGTATTTCTAAATTAACCGTTCGCGAGCAAAGATGTGACTTCTTTGTATTGAAGGCGACTCGACCCTGGCGCTATCCTCTGCTTTATATCCCTACTACTCCTTCCGTCCTGACTTATCTGACTTGCAGTACTTAAATGGGATTCTGACCTAGGTAAGAAACACGTTTAGATAAGGTCCGCCCTTTATTCGCTTCCATGTATTTTTTTACGGGGTAACTGAGAACATTCTCATCTGAAATCACTAGCTAAATATTTTTCCTACATCTCTTACAGCTTTCGTCAAAGCCCTAAATATCGGGAATTTCTCCCCAATCAACAAACATCTCAATAGGAACGGATAACATTTATCTTAACTTACCTCAGTACTATTTATAGCAGGATGTCCATCGTCCTGGAAAGACTGGAATTATCAAGGAACTTGCTAATGTCTGTAAAAAACAGGGAGAGGAAATTGTAAATAACAAAAGTACACCCGTATGTTCGCAACTTGGTCTTAAGAAAAACTTTAAAAATCTCCTGTTTGTTCTACCTAAATATTAAACTCGAACTTTTTTCAACATTCAAAGAAACTCGGTTATAGCGTACTCCAATGGACTATAAAAATCGGTACGCTCTATTAGATTAAACTACGTTAAAAACAAACAAAACATTTTATACACATCACCTATTTTTACCGAATTTATTAACTGTTAAATACGTTAGTATATACAAAGAAAACAAACAGGAAACAGTTCAGAACATTTCAATTTTAATATGTTGACTATTTTTTTACCCTTTTAAATATAGTCGTTGGAAAATCAGAGCAGTATTAAGGATTGTAAAATTTAGAAAAATACAACCGCCGTTTCGCCGCTCCTTGAAAAAGCCCTGTAAATTAAATTTAACAACCTTTAATACATTTCAGTTTAGAACAAGATTTACTGTTTTATAAGAACTAATTCATTATTTCAGTACAATATTAATTAAAAAATAAGTTACAGTTTCCTCGTTTTGACCAGGTATTTTGGTATGTTATATCAGAAATACGTAATAGCAGAGTGCATTATAAAAGATATTCTGCTACCCGTGACTTGGTGCGTTATAAGCAATATTTACTGTATTACAAGTATAAATCTATTATTGCTTCTACTTTAAATACAGTATTCATAAAAGGTAAACCAGGGTTTGTTCTTTTTGGACGTTAGGACTAATAACTTGGTGCGTTTCAGTTTAGTTACTAAAATCAATTGAGTAAAGAGATAAATATAACTTAATCTTAAGAAAAACAAAAACAAGCGATCCTTAAAATAAGATATAGATATCTAAAAATCCTTACTAGGATTTCTTTATGACCTGAAGAAGTTTTAATAATTTACTAACACTCCTCCTATTTTAAACATAAAAAATAATTAGTTTCAAAGTTACTTACTTGTAAAGGTCAAAGTTTCAGCTAATTGATCTGGAATAAATGTATAATGTACCCAGTTTAAAAAAGAACTAGAGTATCATTTATTAAAAAAAAAAA
>NW_020439112.1:664027-674312 GCF_000699045.2 Agrilus planipennis
AGGATACAAAACATAACTTAATATAATTTTTGCAAAGAAAATTTTCTTATATATGCCCTCAACAGATGAATAATATTTGATATTTTAACTTTTAGAAAGGCAAATTTGGTCAAAAAAGGGAAGAAATGCATAATTGATACAAGACAATTTTTTTGAAAAAGAGAGTTGCATCCTTGCAATAACTATTAATAATTTTTCTTAATAATACCTGTTCTAAAATTCCTGGTAACACAATTTTTTGATACTTTTCCAAATTAACTGACTCAAGCTGACTCAGTCTGACCAAATTTGTACCAACTAATATTCTTAATTCTTCACGTTCTTTCTCTCTGTGTTGTCTTTCTCTGGAGTGTCCCTGGTGTTGCATTCGAACCCAAAGTTTGTTCATTTCTGCAAAATTCATCAAAACAAAATCTATAGAGTCTCGAACATTTCCTTCAGCTAAGTTGGATTCTTCCTCAGGTACATCTGGAAGTACATTTCTTGTACACTGAAGCAGATAGTTCCTTAAAAATAGTCCTCGCAAGGGATGTTGTACCCCTACAAATGAATTGTTTAATGTAATACTGTACTGACGAAATTTCGTATGTTACCTCTGCACATTTCCACCAAATCCTTTAAAATATCACGTTTCAGTTGTGGATTTGACTTTATATAAACTATTCCAACAGTTATAAGAAGATACAATCGAGGAACAATATTACCAGCATATTGTACCAACTCATACAAATCAGTGACTTTCCGGCCTTTTTGAAACTCATCCAAAAGATATA
Organism: Agrilus planipennis; assembly: GCF_000699045.2. Lineage (NCBI taxonomy): Eukaryota > Metazoa > Arthropoda > Insecta > Coleoptera > Buprestidae > Agrilus > Agrilus planipennis. The sequence continues at coordinate 664,801 of NW_020439112.1, forward strand.
ACTCCATGTGCCGCAATTCATCTGTGATTGCCATATCTACAAGTTCCAATGTTGTAAATATAATTCAACGAAAATACATATAAAACATAAAAAATAATATACTGACAAAGTTCATAGTAGCTTTTAGGAGACAACAGAGAAGTTCTTAGTTCTGTTAACATAGCACTAGCATGTTTCAGAGCATCCATAAGCTTCATTTTATCTAAACATCTTTTCATTTGGAAAGCTTGAACTTTAACTACACCAAGTGCTTCATCTAGTAATTTCTCTTGTTCTTCAACGGGTGAAATTTGTTGAGTAGAAGGCTAAAAGATAAATATTATTAAATGAATGAAAAATTACTGTAAATATAAAGATTCTCTATTTCCAAAATATGTATAATGTAAGGGGTTAAAAGTTGTGTTTACCATTCTGAATCAATGCACCAACTTAGAGTAAATTTTTCTAATATTAATAGCGCCTATTTTTGAATCGTTCCTAGTATTTACCACCTAGTTTTTAAAAAATTATGTATTATTATCTATCTGTATTTTTTAGTTTTAACCTAAAATTGTTAATCACCATAGACAAGGTTAATTACCATAGATATATAAGTTAATTTACCTTTTGGTGTTTACAATGCAGGTATAATATAATAATGGCTAGGGTAACGATGGTCGATAAATAAATAATCGTATTATTTAAATTAAGCTTGTATAACCGTACAAAAGATACTACTTTTAATTATGTTAAATTATTATGGTGCATTTAAAAACTACAAGCAACCAGGAAATTCAAAATATTATATTTCTCTAACGGGAATCCCCTACTTTCTTATGGTAGATTGAGTGGTATCAAATAAAAGGTATATTCCCAAAGCATCAAAAAACATCATCGTGGTACTATCCACATGGCTAATAGTGTAAGGATATTTTCAACCAAACCATCAAGTAAACTCAAAATGCCTTTTAAACGAAATCGCAAACTAATGCATACACGACATTTTACCAACTTTAACAAACTGTTTAACATTTAACATTTGTATACAATATTGTATTTTTCAAATAAACTGTATAGAAAACGTTACTCATTTTAAACTGCAAACCTTTTAATTACAGAAAAACAAAAAGATACATTTAGAGAGTTTATTGTTAGCAATAAATTTTTCGTTATTATATACGCTTTTAGTTAACATTTTAAAGCTGCTAGTATAAACAACAACAACAGAACAATCTGTTCTTGTACATTACTCACACAACGAATTATCGAAAGTAAACGTACATACAAAAGATAGAAAAAGGAAAAACATTGGTCCACAATAAATATATAAAAGGGTATTTTGTCACCGTCTCCAAAATGACGATTTCTAAAATATGTTTTATTGAGAATTTTACCTCTAAAATGTAGTTGTGTATTATAAGTAAATAATTTTATTAGTGTGGTTTAACTTTGTTACGTACTAGAAATGATAAAAACGGTTTTGTAATAAACAATTATGATACAATGGAACAACTTTTAGAAGTTTTCTAGTAATAAATGAAACTATTATAAGTACTATAAAAATAAAACAACATAAAATAAAATAAGCGCAGCGAGTACTTAAATCGAACGTAATTTTCTTTTTCTCTTATTTGTAAAATTAAATAGAACAAGCGATAAATAATTTCCACGGATTTGACAAAATGCAGATTAAGAACTTATTGTTAATGAAAAAGATAACATGCGTATAACTTACCAAGCGTAAAATGGTTCAGAAATTTCAGCGTACGGTATATTAAGTATTCCTTTAACACTGTAGGTTGTTGCCCAGTTGGGTGATTTGACTTTTTTTGTTAATTCGCATCCTTTAAATGTAAACAATTTTCCCGACTAGTTAGTAATACAAATTACGATATCATTTATTTAACTTACCTGCTTCTAGAGTTGCAAGCAAAATAAGGAAAAACGATAAAAAGGAAACTACCGGTTTTCTCATTGTATCTTATATTACACTACCGAGATCATATACGTATAACAACTATGATGTTCCGAATAAAATTTATTGTTACAAATTACAGAGATATTTACAAGTTAACCTTATCGACCTTAGCAGGGTCAATATGATAGCATGGAAAGAATCGAAACTTACTTCTGCGCATTGCAGTTTCTGAAATTACAATCTTTTCTTCTATTTATTACTCATTATACAGTAACATGCAGAACATTTGAACATTTAATTTATTATGTATACATGCATACATACATACTGAGGGCTAATCGTATGTGTTTTACATACTGATTTGTCATTGCTTTCCAATACAAAAAGCAAATTGCTACATCACTACATAGTATAAAACAAAGTCGCTTTCCCGCTGTCTGTCCCTATGTACGCTTAAATCTTTAAAACTACGCAACGGATTTTGATGCGGTTTTTTTTAAAAAATAGAGTGATTCAAGAGGAAGGTTTATATGTATAATACATGCATAATATAGTAGGGAAACACTGATAATTTTAGAGGTTTCTAATGTCATGTCGTAAATAAACACATTTTTTGCGCTTACATTGCAAACGCTGGCTGAACTCTACGAGATAGATCAAAATAATGTACTACAATATTGTACATCTTAAAAGAGTCTACAAAAAACTCCGGGATGGTATATGTCTATCTCTTAGGGATAACCCACAATAACCATTTTTATCCTTTACTTTTTACGAGAAATAATGGCTTATTTACGAAGCGATTGTAAGCAATACNCTAATAACTTGGTGCGTTTCAGTTTAGTTACTAAAATCAATTGAGTAAAGACAGAAATATAACTTAATCTTAAGAAAAACAAAAACAAGCGATCCTTAAAATAAGATATAGATATCTAAAAATCCTTACTAGGATTTCTTTATGACCTGAAGAAGTTTTAATAATTTACTAACACTCCTCCTATTTTAAACATAAAAAATAATTAGTTTCAAAGTTACTTACTTGTAAAGGTCAAAGTTTCAGCTAATTGATCTGGAATAAATGTATAATGTACCCAGTTTAAAAAAGAACTAGAGTATCATTTATTAAAAAAAAAAACTGATAGCAATCAATAACACGTACGTACATATTTTTAACAACACAACGTGAATTTAAACTAGATATGGATCTATTCGATTGAATTTACATGGTCACGTATGTAGGGGTTGTCATCACGCCGCAATTGTTATTTTCAGCGGACATTAATACGTAACCATCGTTGCCCCAGTAGTTCGACCAACTGTTTTTAATAAGCCAATAATCTTTGCCATTCAACGTACCGTAGCCTACTGCCAAAACGGCATGGTCTAATTGATCCACAGCGTTATGGCTGGAATAAACAATAGAATATTATTCATTGTTCGTTCACCTTAATTAAATTTCTTTAGTTATGTTTGATCCAGTGGCAGCTCGGAAATGTATGTCACATAAAGTGGGCACATTTAATAAACTAAAAAAAAGCAAACAGGGAATCTGGAATACCCCACGTCTCAACTCCCTAACAATATACTTTTTTTTCCGAGAATTTGTCGGAATATTGGTCGTAATCTATGTTATTATGACCATAAAGTCTTCTTTCTATCTTTAGCCAACTACCTTTGCCCCTCTTAACTCCTGTTTCTGCTTCTAATATGTCTCCATCCAGTCCTTCTAGTCTGAGAAGATGTCCTACCTACCTATCTCGCCTATTTCTTATCGAATTACTTTTCTTCTCATGTCTTACGTTTTTTCATCATCATCATAGGATCGTCAGTCCTGAGACTGATTGGACACGCACCTTCACTCTTTTCTATAGAGAACTAATCTTTGCATTTCCCTAAAAGTAGCATATCCTACACCATTAACTATTTCTGAACGGTAATCTAATCTAACTCTACTTCTACCCCTCTTAACTCCTGTTTCTACTACTAATGTCTTTAACTATCACTTCAAATATTACCCTTAACCTGCTAAAAAAAATATGACTTCGAAAACGTGTTATGGTTGTACGTTTAGAAAATCGAAAACCAAATTTTAGACACAATCAATATCAAAGACTTATTCACATATTTGTAGTTGTATTTTTTATTTCTATTTTGTGTAAATTTCATTCTTAGTAAACTTTTGGGTGTTTTATTCACACCAGTCAGTAATAATAATACTACGCCGGAAGATAGGGCGGAACGCTTTCTTCAGTCTCCTTTCAGGAAACGTGGGAATTGGTGGATGAATGAAGACAGAAGAGAATGAAAGATTATCTGTGGAATGTTACTGCCCCAGCATTTGCCTAACTGATCCAAGGAAACCACAGAAAAACTTGGACTGAGGCCGATGGACCCGAAATCGAACCGGCGTCCTCCCGAATGCTAAGCAATAGTCTAAACCGTTAGGCCATGTCGCTCGGTTCATTTTTAGGGCAGTTTAAGAATCTTTATTCTGCAGAATTCAATGTTGGTAGGTATCTGATCGAATGTCTTTTCAAACGTAACAATAATAATCATTAAAAATTGCTAACATTGTAATAAAAGATATGCTAGCTTTCTTTAAAAAAGTTTTCCAAATTACTAGGTCGGTCTCTTATCGTGTTACTAGTTAACGCACATGGTGTATTGCTATTTTCCGTAAGGCGTAACTCCTATTCTATTGAACAAATTAAAAAAAAAAAGCTCCAAAATTAAGTGTAATAATCAATCAATCAATAAATAATCAATATTAAACGAAATTGTGTTAAAAAGTTGGAATAGTACCGGCCTCTAACACATTGGGTTTTACCGAATTTCCTGCTTTCAAAAATACTTATAATTTGATGAGTACCTAGAACCTTTGTCTGCCCATTGGGCTAAGAACAGATTTTCAAAACAAGTAATACAATAACAATTATTGTAGATCGAAAAATTGTAAGTTAGTTCTAGTTAGTTGTAGGCTCGCTGAATAAACATTATCCTTTCAATTTCATTATAAGAATGGTGTAGTCAGTAATTAAGAATAAATAGTAAATAATTCACGACTTCTTATTGGTCCTTCGAGAGATAAAATCTTAAATGTGGTACATCAGTACAAACACTACGACACCCTGTGAACATAGTCACAAGCCGCCACTGGCTAATTTAAATCTTACCATTCATTTTCGTAATACACCCCATTCGAATAAAAACTAAAAGTACGATGTCCAGCGTCAATCGACACGCTAATAGGGCCGTGTTTTACAATCGCCAAACGAAGTGCATTTATCTCGTTTGGTGTCACATTAACATAGCCAGTGATGGGGGCAATCAAAGAAACGTTTTGCACATGACAATAACCATCCTAATAAAAGAACAAAAAATTAACATTGTATTAGAAAATAATCTCCCTTCTTATTAAATATAATTATGTATTTATTATAGATACGTAAGTATATAAAATAAAACATACTTGGCCTAAATAGGGACCATATTCCTCCTCAGTAGGCACCCCTCCATGTTTCAACATCCACTGATAAGACCTGAAATCTTCTCCGCCATCGCAACCGTTATTACCATACCTGTAGGTACAATTATTTAATTTTATTAACGTGTGTAATTGAATATATTGTTAGTTTACCCCCAAGAACAGTCTATTAAGGCTTGTTGCGACAGCCTAACCAATTTTCCCTTTGTTTTTAAAAAATAAGCCCCTTCAATAGCTCCAATCGTTCCGAATGACCAACATGAACCACAAACAGACTGGTCTGAAACAAAGTAAAAGTTGGGTGAATAAAAACAAAAAAAAAAGAAGCAAACTTCGGAAAAAGTCCTGAAAAGTATACATAATATAATCTCAAAAGTCCTTAGGGGCCAAAAGTCACGGTAAAGGATCTCGTTAACAGTTATTTTTATTGAAAAAGTTGTGGATGTCAAGAATGATTCGCAATAGAAAAAACATACTGTAGCGAGCACGAGTGTGTTTGTGTGCGATCGGGCACACGTGTGCATGAACGGCTTATCGATTCGCCGACTAGCCGCGGGCGCCTTTCTTCATGTGCGCCGTATTTGTAAATGTGTGTGTCGTAGCTGCGTTCTGGGAAAGCAGTTAAACTGTTCAAAGAAAAAAATAAACTATCCGGATGTTTCCAGAAGGTTCTCGAAAGTAAACAAAAGAGTATTTAAAGGAAGAGACGATTGTCGAGAGGAGAAGAAATAAATTGACCGTTGCAGAGGCGAATCCAGAAATAAATTGACAGTGATAGCAATGAAATAAATAGCGCAGTGAATAGTGATATATCAATAGTAGTGCAAATAAATAGATTTTATCGTTGTCTACTACTAAAAGTAGTCAGAAAGAGGTGGAAGGTTATTTATTAATTATGTAATTCGCCGACGATTCGTCTTCCGATCTAAGGCTTTTTCAAGGTAAATTATTTATATTACATCCCTTTCTGACCGTCTTTAGTTGAAAATATCTTAATATTGGGAAAGAAAGTATAAAAGTTTTAAAAGATATTTTCAAACAATAATACGTAACATAATAAAACTCGAAAAGAGAAGCAATCTTACCTTTAACGGGTGTTACAGCGCCATAAATCCTCCAATCAAAATCTGACGGGAGCGCTGTCCTATCAATATTTTTATAAGGGAAGGGAGCCCCTCCGTTGTATCCTCCTGAATACTTTCTACCACGGAGCGCCTTCATTTCTAATTCAGTTTTATCAGCAAGATGATTTACACTCAACGTAAAACCTAAGAAGAAACAATTAGCTGTAAATTGCAAAAGATCTAAATATCATCATCTGGAGTAAATCTTCGCATTTCTCGAACTAGAGCAGTCTCCCTCTCAAAACTGTCCGCCATGGGCGTAGCGAGAGTTTTTTCCTAGGGGCAGCAATTTTTCAACGGCTCTAAGTTTATTTAAGTTTGTTAAGTGTTTGGTTTTCGTTTTTAAATTTTGCGCAGTCACGCGCCCTTTTCTAGAGAGGAGGCAATAAGCATGCTAAGGAGAAGTGCCCCCTCTTTCCCCTTCCTTTCTACGTCAATGCTAACCGCTAAGATATTTCCAAAAGTTTAATGTGTTTGGTTTTAGTTTTTAAACTTTACTCCGATATCGTAACACGTCACGCCCTTCTCCAGGGGGAAGGCACTAAGCTTGCTAGGGGACAATGCCTCCCCCTATTTCCCCTACATTTCTAAGCCAATGTTGACCGCTCAAATATTTTCACTAGGTGGAAGTTTATGTAAGTTTAATGTGGTTGGTTTTAGTTTTTAAACTTTGCGCCGATGTCGTGACGCGTCTCGCCCTTCTCCAGGGAGGGGGCAACAAGCTTGCTAGGGGGCAGTGCTTCTCCTATTTGCCCTACCTTTCTACATCAATGCTAACCGCTAAAATATTTCCAATAGCTATAACATTTTATAAGTTTAATGTGTTTAGTTTTAGTTTTTAAACTTTACGCCGATATCGTGACGCGTCACGCCCTTCTCCAGGGAGAAGACAATAAGCTTGCTAGAGGACAGTGCCTCCCCCTATTTGCCCTACCTTTCTACGTCAATGCTAACCGCTAAAATATTTCCAATAGCTATAAGATTATATAAGTTTAATGTGTTTGGTTTAAGTTTTTAAATTTTACGCCGATATCGTGACGCGTCACGCCCTTCTCCACGGGGGAGACAATAAGTTTGGTAGGGGGCAGTACCCCCACCTCTTTCCCCTACCTTTCTACGCCAATGCTGCCCGCTCAAATATTTCATGTTAATAACTATAAGTACCTTTATTTTGCCTGTTGACAGAATGGATAAATCTTATATTTTGCCTGAACACCTCCTTGCGTTCTTCGAGTTCTTTCTCGCCCTGATATTTTTTACCGTGTTTCGTCATAAACTTGTCGAATTCGGCATCAACATGTCTGGTCTCGACAGGATGTACAAATTCGGCCATTGGATTGAAAGTGTACAAATGATTAATGCCAGGACCAGGGAACGATCCACACGTTAAGTCTGCAATATTTTTACACATCGTCAGTAAACTTTAGCTAATGTTTTCTGATTTTCCACAATTCCTCATTACTTACTCGCACTAAATTCAAATGTGCTAGGGCTTATAGTATCCACATCGTAGGAATCGTAATCCAAATAGTAATGATCATAATGACTGCCAAGCAGTGAATTGAACCCCTTCATTTCATATCTGTTAAAGGAAAAAAATCCATTTTGATAAATAACCGACCAGAATAACAAAGAATCATTTAATACTAAAGGTTTCAAATCATCCCACCACCAAACATTACCCTAAAATCTGAAAATTTACCCGACACCAGCACCACTTACAAAAGTAAAGCACAAGGTCGCGACTCAGGAAGTCAGTGTTGTCTTTTCCAAATGTTAATTAACAACCAAACAAAAGCATTCTTAATAGGTTAAACAAAAAAAGCGCTCGTAAAATTTCGATGAGATAGAAATTATCCACTGAACTATAAAAGGTTATAAAAGGTGATGATTATGTAGAATAGTACGTAGAATAGAATGGTGCCTGCAGATTTCGAGTGCGTCTTCAAATAAACCCGCTACTGAATTATTTTCAGTTAAAATACAGAATACAGTCTAAACAAAGAAAAGCGCTCGTTAAATTTCGGTGAGATAGAAATTATCCACTGAACTATAAAAGGTGATTATTATGTAGAAAAGTACGTAGAATTGAATGGTACCTTCAGATTTCGAGCGCATCTTCAAATAAACCCGCTACTGAATTATTTAAGGTTAAAATACAGAATACAGTTTAAACAAAGAAAAGCGCTCGTTAAATTCCGATGAGATAGAAATTATCCACTGAACTACAAAAGGTGATTATTATGTAGAAAAGTACGTAGAATTGAATGGTGCCTTCAGATTTCGAGTGCGTCTTCAAATAAACCCGCTACTGAATTATTTAAGGTTAAAATACAGAATACAGTTTAAACAAAGAAAAGCGCTCGTTAAATTCCGATGAGATAGAAATTATCCACTGAACTACAAAAGGTGATTATTATGTAGAAAAGTACGTAGAATTGAATGGTGCCTTCAGATTTCGAGTGCGTCTTCAAATAAACCCGCTATTGAATTATTTAAGGTTAAAATACAGAATACAGTTTAAACAAAGAAAAGCGCTCGTTAAATTCCGATGAGATAGAAATTATCCACTGAACTACAAAAGGTGATTATTATGTAGAAAAGTACGTAGAATTGAATGGTGCCTTCAGATTTCGAGTGCGTCTTCAAATAAACCCGCTATTGAATTATTTAAGGTTAAAATACAGAATACAGTTTAAACAAAGAAAAGCGCTCGTTAAATTCCGATGAGATAGAAATTATCCACTGAACTACAAAAGGTGATTATTATGTAGAAAAGTACGTAGAATTGAATGGTGCCTTCAGATTTCGAGTGCGTCTTCAAATAAACCCGCTATTGAATTATTTAAGGTTAAAATACAGAATACAGTTTAAACAAAGAAAAGCGCTCGTTAAATTCCGATGAGATAGAAATTATCCACTGAACTACAAAAGGTGATTATTATGTAGAAAAGTACGTAGAATTAAATGGTACCTTCAGATTTCGAGTGCGTCTTCAAATAAACCC
>NW_020439112.1:678728-683035 GCF_000699045.2 Agrilus planipennis
TTAAAACTACGCAACGGATTTTAATGCGTTTTTTTTAAAAGATAGAGTGATTCAAGAGGAAGGTTTATATGTATAATACATGCATAATATAGTAGGGAAACACTGATAATTTTAGAGGTTTCTAATGTCATGTCGTAAATAAACACATTTTTTGGGCTTACATTGCAAACGCTGGCTGAACTCTACGAGATGATCAAAATAATGTACTACAATATTGTACATCTTAAAAGGGTCTACAAAAAACTCCGGGATGGTATATGTCTATCTCTTAGGGATAACCCACAATAACCATTTTTATCCTTTACTTTTTACGAGAAATAATGGCTTATTTACGAAGCGATTGTAGACAATACAGCATTAATTCTTATCCAATTAAGTACTTTTAAATACATTGTGCATTTAGTATAGATCAATATGGCCCTTTACAGCATGTAATTTATATGAATATTTTCGAAGATATTACAGACTTAAAATGCTGAGACATAGCGGTTGCGGCGGTACCGGCCGGGAAGCCGGTTTGTTTTGTCTAATGACAAAAAAACTGTGAATGTTGTATATAAAGACATTCTGTAGTATATTTAGTATGTTCAGGGGGTATCTTTTGAAGATTTCCCCTTTTCGATAATAATCTAAACAAAACAAAAATATATTTAGTATCAGCATTGCACCCGTGCGAAGCTGGGGCGGGTCACTAGTANAGATATTACAGATTTAAAATGCAGGGACATAGCGGTTGCGGCGGTACCGGCCGGGAGGCCGGTTTGTATTGTCTAATGATAAAAAAACTGTGAATGTTGTATATAAAGACATTCTGTAGTATATTTAGTATGTTCAGGGGGTATCTTTTGAAGATTTCCCCTTTTCGATTATAATCTAAACAAAACAAAAATATATTTACTATCAGCATTGCACCCGTGCCAAGCTGGGGCGGGTCACTAGTATTTATTTAAATCATTATTATAAAAGTAGCGCGCACTTGGAAGATGTTAATAACTTATATGTAGGTCCTTCAAAAATTTTTGAATAAAATAAAAAACTGCTATAGAATTTTATTACATTTGCGCTAAATAACGTTAAGATTTTCTGTTATAATTAATTTCATTTCGTATTTATGTCCTTATCGTTCGTAAAATAACTATTTTTGTTTATATGACATCTGGACTTGTCAACAAAAATTTGTTATAAATTTTATATTTTTGTGTACAAACATAATATAAATAAACAGTCGCTAGTATCAAACACACTTTGGGTCGATAAGGAAAAGTTTAAAGTTCATCATACTTAACTATTGGGCATAGTTTCTTACTTGTATATGTATAGGTGTCATTTTCAAAAAAAAAACACTTATTAATTTCTTTAAAACTGCTTATCTTAATTAAAAAGTGTAACAGACAAATTTTATTTACAAAAAAGACCACTTCGGATTCAAACCAAAAAAAAAAATATAAAAATCAAACTACAACAGTGGGCAATGTTCAAGTACTGTAACTCAAAGCGCACGAGTTATCTACATAGGACAAAGTGGAAGTAAATTTAAACAGAAACGTAATGAACACATAAAATTTATCATGACTGAAGAATACAGATTTATTTGCAACTTTGCATTCCACATCAAAAATGTATAAATAATAATCACAATAATAAAAACTGTACTCTCAACATTATAGAAGACCTAAGAAGACAAATTTTAGTATAAAAATATATTTTAAATGTCATGTGTACATTTGTTCTTCGCAACAACTTTATAAGTTACATTCAAATTTTGATACTTAAATTGATAATTTCTTTAATATGCATAAGTAAAACATTGTAATACCTATTACTGCACTTGATAAGAATCAAAAATTATTTTTTCTTTCTATTACTTAAATTTTTTCGGATTTATAATTTCTTCAAGCAATCATATCACTTCGTCTAGAACGTTGGATGATGGGTAGTTTCTTCAGTAAATTACTGGCAATTTTACCAGGTTTCTTGTTATCCATTGTGGAAAATTCTCTCCTTTCCATTCCTACATCAACTTGTTGTGGTCTGCCGCTGGATTTCGCCGATCCTATTCTCTCGATAAACCTTTTAATTTTGATATCGTTCAACTTATCACCTTGTGTTGCATGTTTTTTATGTCCATCAGGATAGTCGCGTCTTCGTCCTGTCTTCATGGAGCTGCACAATGGCGTCATGGGGATTTGCTCAAAAGAATATATCTGATTTTGGGCAGAGTTTCGATTAGTTATCGCGGTGGTAATCCTGCGTTTAAGTTGTCCCATGTATTCCAACGGTACGTCCATCTCCCTGTCTCCTCTTTTAACTGCCGCTGTTTTACTTCTTCTTAGTCTGTTGTCAATATCGACTGGGGAAGCTGAGGGGTTCGTTGCGAATTCGTCATCACCTTTCCTTCTCGTTTTCTGCTTCGTTTGGACCTTGTATAACAGATTCGAAAGACGCCTCAATTCTTCTTCTTTTTGGTTCAATAACATTTTTTTCCTTTCAATGCTCTGCTTCTGGGCGAAGACCTTGTTTTGAGTGGACATTTGGTTCACTTCGTCGCAAACGCTTCTCCTTTTAGCCGTGTCTTTTTTTGCGTCTCGGAGGCCTTTATCGCGCTCGTTCATCCACTTTATACTGTAGATGCCATATTTGTGAAAGGGTATTTTGTCACCGTCTCCAAAATGACGATTTCTAAACAAATTCGTACCAAATACAATTTTAATACCCAAGTAAAGAAAATTTGTATCAAGGGTTTTCACAGAAATTTTTTTGATTGATAAAACTCGAATAAGATTTAAAACTGTAACGAAATTTAGTTTTTAAGATAAAAAATGACGATTTCTAAACAAATTCGTACCAAATACAATTTTAATACCCAAATAAATGAAAATTTGTATCCAAGGTTTTCACAGAATTTTTTTTGATTGATAAAACTCGAATAAGATTTAAAACTGTAACGAAATTTAGTTTTTAAGATAAAAAAATGACGATTTCTAAACAAATTCGTACCAAATACAATTTTAATACCCAAATAAATGAAAATTTGTATCCAAGGTTTTCACAGAATTTTTTTTGATTGATAAAACTCGAATAAGATTTAAAACTGTAACGAAANAAAAGGTGATTATTATGTAGAAAAGTACGTAGAATTAAATGGTACCTTCAGATTTCGAGTGCGTCTTCAAATAAACCCATTACTGAATTATTTAAGGTTAAAATGCAGAATACAGTTTAAACAATGAAAAGCGCTCGTTAAATTCCGATGAGATAGAAATTATCCACTGAACTATAAAAGGTGATTATTATGTAGAAAAGTACGTAGAATTGAATGGTGCCTTCAGATTTAGAGTGCGTCTTCAAATAAACCCGCTACTGATTTATTTACAGTTAAAATACGGTCCAAACAAAGAAAACTCGATAATAATTGAACACTTACCGCACTGGTACTGCAATTGGTTCATCGGAGTTTTCTAAGACATTCTTGTAAACCATCCACATGGTATATTTGTTTACTTTTTGTCCAATTTGTTGAATCAATTGCCACTTCTCTGCATTTACTCCATTAATCATCTCGGCTCCTAACATCATATGTAGTAGAATAGTTTTTATAATAATTTTTCATAAAATATTCGAGTTTAAATTGCAGGATGAGCAGTGAAATAAACAACAAATTTTATTATGATCCACAATGATCTTTTCAAATAGAGACAAAAATTAACAATTTTATTATTTTTATACTGTTTTATCGTTACCATTTTTGTTATCGTTAAATAATAATGAATAACTGTTTACCTATATATTTTAATCAAAGTAAAATGAATTTTATTAAATAATATAATGAATTGACTTTTGAAAATTATTTCCCAGAATCAAATAGATAGTCAATATGTACATTGTACATAAAACATTAATTGGATATGGATAAAATGTTTGATCAAATTCTGCAAACATGAAATGTACGACTAGATTTGCAGAATCCAAAAGCTTTCCCATTTTAGGTACATGAAATCTGATTAATCATATTTGCTAAATGAAGTCCGACAATATCAGTTGTAATGGTGAATAGTCAATATTTAAAGATAAATCAATATCTACGTATTAGTTTGATTTTTTTATTTTACTTTTTATAGCAAAAACGGATGTAAATACCAAAGACAAGTACACTTCCAATATTAATTTTTAATAAAAAATATCGTATTTTTTACGCTACCACAAGAGGTTACTATTCAAGAACTGCGTCAATTTTCTATCTTTATATTAAGTAAAGTAAACAGCTTCTTTTTTTTCGGAATAAAATCTCTAAATTTTTCTAACAATCC
>NW_020439112.1:686888-691983 GCF_000699045.2 Agrilus planipennis
TCATTATTATAAAAGTAGCGCGCACTTGGAAGATGTTAATAACTTATATGTAGGTCCTTCAAAAATTTTTGAATAAAATAAAAAACTGCTATAGAATTTTATTACATTTGCGCTAAATAACGTTAAGATTTTCTGTTATAATTAATTTCATTTCGTATTTATGTCCTTATCGTTCGTAAAATAACTATTTTTGTTTATATGACATCTGGACTTGTCAACAAAAATTTGTTATAAATTTTATATTTTTGTGTACAAACATAATATAAATAAACAGTCGCTAGTATCAAACACACTTTGGGTCGATAAGGAAAAGTTTAAAGTTCATCATACTTAACTATTGGGCATAGTTTCTTACTTGTATATGTATAGGTGTCATTTTCAAAAAAAAAACACTTATTAATTTCTTTAAAACTGCTTATCTTAATTAAAAAGTGTAACAGACAAATTTTATTTACAAAAAAGACCACTTCGGATTCAAACCAAAAAAAAAAATATAAAAATCAAACTACAACAGTGGGCAATGTTCAAGTACTGTAACTCAAAGCGCACGAGTTATCTACATAGGACAAAGTGGAAGTAAATTTAAACAGAAACGTAATGAACACATAAAATTTATCATGACTGAAGAATACAGATTTATTTGCAACTTTGCATTCCACATCAAAAATGTATAAATAATAATCACAATAATAAAAACTGTACTCTCAACATTATAGAAGACCTAAGAAGACAAATTTTAGTATAAAAATATATTTTAAATGTCATGTGTACATTTGTTCTTCGCAACAACTTTATAAGTTACATTCAAATTTTGATACTTAAATTGATAATTTCTTTAATATGCATAAGTAAAACATTGTAATACCTATTACTGCACTTGATAAGAATCAAAAATTATTTTTTCTTTCTATTACTTAAATTTTTTCGGATTTATAATTTCTTCAAGCAATCATATCACTTCGTCTAGAACGTTGGATGATGGGTAGTTTCTTCAGTAAATTACTGGCAATTTTACCAGGTTTCTTGTTATCCATTGTGGAAAATTCTCTCCTTTCCATTCCTACATCAACTTGTTGTGGTCTGCCGCTGGATTTCGCCGATCCTATTCTCTCGATAAACCTTTTAATTTTGATATCGTTCAACTTATCACCTTGTGTTGCATGTTTTTTATGTCCATCAGGATAGTCGCGTCTTCGTCCTGTCTTCATGGAGCTGCACAATGGCGTCATGGGGATTTGCTCAAAAGAATATATCTGATTTTGGGCAGAGTTTCGATTAGTTATCGCGGTGGTAATCCTGCGTTTAAGTTGTCCCATGTATTCCAACGGTACGTCCATCTCCCTGTCTCCTCTTTTAACTGCCGCTGTTTTACTTCTTCTTAGTCTGTTGTCAATATCGACTGGGGAAGCTGAGGGGTTCGTTGCGAATTCGTCATCACCTTTCCTTCTCGTTTTCTGCTTCGTTTGGACCTTGTATAACAGATTCGAAAGACGCCTCAATTCTTCTTCTTTTTGGTTCAATAACATTTTTTTCCTTTCAATGCTCTGCTTCTGGGCGAAGACCTTGTTTTGAGTGGACATTTGGTTCACTTCGTCGCAAACGCTTCTCCTTTTAGCCGTGTCTTTTTTTGCGTCTCGGAGGCCTTTATCGCGCTCGTTCATCCACTTTATACTGTAGATGCCATATTTGTGAAAGGGTATTTTGTCACCGTCTCCAAAATGACGATTTCTAAACAAATTCGTACCAAATACAATTTTAATACCCAAGTAAAGAAAATTTGTATCAAGGGTTTTCACAGAAATTTTTTTGATTGAAAAAACTCGAATAAGATTTAAAACTGTAACGAAATTTAGTTTTTAAGATAAAAAATGACGATTTCTAAACAAATTCGTACCAAATACAATTTCAAAAGTACAAAAATCTAATAACATATAAATGAGATAGAGCTTTTAAAATTGTTCCTTTACCTGTAGTGACTACCCTGTTTCCAAAGCCATTTTTCAATTTTTTCGAGCCAATCTTGTTGGGGCCCTATAACGGACCCAGGACGACAAATGCGCATCCAGGAAATTGCTTCTCTAGCCGTTAGATGATAGTGTTTAATGATATAGGCTCCTATCAGAGATCCGGTCCTGCCCAATCCGGCCTAATTGAAACGAAGAAAGTTCTCGTTTTGTAAAAATAACAAAAAAATCGTTCGATTTTACCTTACAATGCACTGCTATAGAAGCGGGTGCATGTTCGGCAATGTCCAAAAATTTCAACAAAATATGCTTTGGGGGAATGGTACCGTCAGGGAAAAACAAGTCGTAGTGCTCAATACCAGCTTTAGTAAAACTAAAACGGTCTTAAACTTAATTATTATCATTATTAAAATCTCTTGTAATAACCATCAAGGAAGGAAATAATTTCAATTTCAGGAAGAAGAAACACATATTCTAATAAATTTTTCCGTCTTCCTTGTATTTGGACTTTAGTTTATCAAATATATTTAAAATTAAAACTTACGCTGACTCGTTATAAACCCTGTTATTTAACCGAATAACCGTTCTTACATCATTAGTAATGAAATAATTTATGTAAAAGCTAGGATTGTGGCCGTTGAAACAGTCTGCTGTACTTTCGATTTCCGTTGGTCCTATAAACGCCAAAAATTTTAGAGGTACCAGCCAATTCATATCACCATTCACAAGTTTATCGTGATTGTCATACTCCGCAACACTAAAGTCGTCAAAATTAAAAAAATTCAACGAAGAGCACTTCTTAATCGCTCTAAAGCAGTCCATTATCGAAATGGTATACGGAGATGGACCCTGTGAAGCATCCACGAAAGGCCTAAAATTTTCAAATCAAATTTGCCGGCAATGTTTCTTTTTTTACGTTATTTTTAAAAAATACTACGATTATAACATCAAAATCGTTTGGGATGCCGTGGTACAAACATTAAATAGTCATTAACTATAAAAAAAATTGAGTTGTTTGTAATATTTACAAAACGTTTACTTGAAAGTTCCTCCAGCGCTATAGAGCCTTTGATAAACTTCTTTAGGGTCCATATTTAGATAAAGTATCGCATAACTGCCAATCAAAAAGCTTGCATTCGTTTTTTTGTTGGGATCTTTCGACGAATAATGTACAAATCGCTGGATTCCTTGGATCGGGTTCTTTAGTAACTGATTAAGTTTGTAGCAATATTTGAAAAGACATGAAATATTTAAAGGGCCAAAGTCGTGATAAAAATTCAAATAAACGTATTCGCTATCAGTACAAAAATAAAATGTTTCCAATGAGCTCTGGAGTTCAATACTTTCGCTTTTTTCGAGTACTGCAAAGTACAAACGATTTTTAAGTATCTCCGTTATATATTCTATGTCTCCATGATAATAGAAACCATCCATGTTACTACGGTCGTGATAATTAATATATTTATCTCGATCTACTTAAGGAAATAGGTAACAAGGTTTATCTCCCCTGTCACAAAGGGCTAAATAAATCAAAATGTGCAACGTATAATTTATGGCTAGCGATATTAAGAAGTATACACTCTTATGCAGAACTTTATGCATCTTATCAATTTTGAAAACACCAAAAAATGATTGACCTCATTTTGTTTGAACTGAAAAGTCAACTTCAAAATTTCAAAGCTAACTGAAAATTCTTTACTCAATACAACTAAAACCCCAGATTAAATTTTAATAGTAAATAAAATAATTTTTCTAACAATCCCTATGAATTTTATCTCATTTTTTCTGCAATTTTATAACATCTTTTACCTATAAGCACGTGAATTATTTATTCTACACTTTTCAGTATGTAATTTAATTGCGATTTGAAATTTAAAAAACATATACAGTTTAGGAATGTGTAAATATGTTTGCAACTCCATTTGACCCTTGCTAACTTTATTCAAAGCCCTTTGAGGTCTAATATTGACCCCCTGTATACACTTATTTTATAATAATTTCTCAGCTTGCTTAAAATATATTGAAATGTAGTTTTTTAGAACCGTACCAATACACTCAAATCCAACTAAAGATGGTAGAACAGTTTGTGGTTCTATAGCGATATCGCTGGTTCCATTAACTTGCAAACAAGTCAAGACATTCTGTTCTTTTTCTGTTGTTACCGGTGCTAGTTTAATACTTGACCCATGGTCTCCAAAGTTTCCCAGTTGATACGTTTTTACCATGCCTCCATAATAATCAATTCTTGACCTTTTTGATGGACCATCATACCTATCATAATGCATTTTATTGATTTGTTATTGACTGGATGACTTGGACATTTCTCCTTATTTTTTTTTTCGTCCCTTAATTAAATCCTGATGTAGAATCAGAGCCATAATAAGGGATAAATAATTTGTTTAATTTAAAACCTGGTCCGACGTTTCCCGTTTTGTACTTAACCTTTTTCAAGGCTGTAGTACATGTAGTTAGTAATAGTAGCCTTGAAAAAGGTTAAGAACAGTAGGCGAAACGTCGGACCTGGTTTTAAACTAAATAAACTGTTTATCCCTTATTGTGGCCTCTAATTCAACATCTTAAACTAAAGCACCTAATGTTTGAAAATGAAAATTTACGTAGATGAATTTGCGATAATTTTTCTTTATTCTCTTCTCATAAAAAAAAAATGATCAAAGCATTAAAAATTATGTCTTAAATTAAAAAGGGTAGTTAGAATTTAAATTACACTCGTTTCAATCTTATCAAATTTCAAAGCAATTTTATGAATCATCATCCTTTAAAGAGTGTATTTCTTAAAAGGATTTAGAGATACACTAGGAAAATATTTTTAGAAAATCAACCCTTTTAAACAAACCATTGAACACGTATTTTTATTTTTAATTACCGACTTGAAACTATTCAAATCAAACGCTAAGATATGTAGTTTTAGAGATTCTTCAAAACCACCCCTAAAAAGAGGTTTTGTTCTGTGTAGGTATTTTTGATAATCAGATTTTTTTAGCAAAATTAAAATAAATCATAAATTCCATTCTGAGGAAGGTATATTTTCAAAAACATTAAAAAAAAATGTCGCCTTGACTTTAATTCACAAATAAATACATAGACCAATTTCACCACTAGTTAACGCACAT
>NW_020439112.1:692789-724804 GCF_000699045.2 Agrilus planipennis
TCATTATTATAAAAGTAGCGCGCACTTGGAAGATGTTAATAACTTATATGTAGGTCCTTCAAAAATTTTTGAATAAAATAAAAAACTGCTATAGAATTTTATTACATTTGCGCTAAATAACGTTAAGATTTTCTGTTATAATTAATTTCATTTCGTATTTATGTCCTTATCGTTCGTAAAATAACTATTTTTGTTTATATGACATCTGGACTTGTCAACAAAAATTTGTTATAAATTTTATATTTTTGTGTACAAACATAATATAAATAAACAGTCGCTAGTATCAAACACACTTTGGGTCGATAAGGAAAAGTTTAAAGTTCATCATACTTAACTATTGGGCATAGTTTCTTACTTGTATATGTATAGGTGTCATTTTCAAAAAAAAAACACTTATTAATTTCTTTAAAACTGCTTATCTTAATTAAAAAGTGTAACAGACAAATTTTATTTACAAAAAAGACCACTTCGGATTCAAACCAAAAAAAAAAATATAAAAATCAAACTACAACAGTGGGCAATGTTCAAGTACTGTAACTCAAAGCGCACGAGTTATCTACATAGGACAAAGTGGAAGTAAATTTAAACAGAAACGTAATGAACACATAAAATTTATCATGACTGAAGAATACAGATTTATTTGCAACTTTGCATTCCACATCAAAAATGTATAAATAATAATCACAATAATAAAAACTGTACTCTCAACATTATAGAAGACCTAAGAAGACAAATTTTAGTATAAAAATATATTTTAAATGTCATGTGTACATTTGTTCTTCGCAACAACTTTATAAGTTACATTCAAATTTTGATACTTAAATTGATAATTTCTTTAATATGCATAAGTAAAACATTGTAATACCTATTACTGCACTTGATAAGAATCAAAAATTATTTTTTCTTTCTATTACTTAAATTTTTTCGGATTTATAATTTCTTCAAGCAATCATATCACTTCGTCTAGAACGTTGGATGATGGGTAGTTTCTTCAGTAAATTACTGGCAATTTTACCAGGTTTCTTGTTATCCATTGTGGAAAATTCTCTCCTTTCCATTCCTACATCAACTTGTTGTGGTCTGCCGCTGGATTTCGCCGATCCTATTCTCTCGATAAACCTTTTAATTTTGATATCGTTCAACTTATCACCTTGTGTTGCATGTTTTTTATGTCCATCAGGATAGTCGCGTCTTCGTCCTGTCTTCATGGAGCTGCACAATGGCGTCATGGGGATTTGCTCAAAAGAATATATCTGATTTTGGGCAGAGTTTCGATTAGTTATCGCGGTGGTAATCCTGCGTTTAAGTTGTCCCATGTATTCCAACGGTACGTCCATCTCCCTGTCTCCTCTTTTAACTGCCGCTGTTTTACTTCTTCTTAGTCTGTTGTCAATATCGACTGGGGAAGCTGAGGGGTTCGTTGCGAATTCGTCATCACCTTTCCTTCTCGTTTTCTGCTTCGTTTGGACCTTGTATAACAGATTCGAAAGACGCCTCAATTCTTCTTCTTTTTGGTTCAATAACATTTTTTTCCTTTCAATGCTCTGCTTCTGGGCGAAGACCTTGTTTTGAGTGGACATTTGGTTCACTTCGTCGCAAACGCTTCTCCTTTTAGCCGTGTCTTTTTTTGCGTCTCGGAGGCCTTTATCGCGCTCGTTCATCCACTTTATACTGTAGATGCCATATTTGTGAAAGGGTATTTTGTCACCGTCTCCAAAATGACGATTTCTAAACAAATTCGTACCAAATACAATTTTAATACCCAAGTAAAGAAAATTTGTATCAAGGGTTTTCACAGAAATTTTTTTGATTGAAAAAACTCGAATAAGATTTAAAACTGTAACGAAATTTAGTTTTTAAGATAAAAAATGACGATTTCTAAACAAATTCGTACCAAATACAATTTCAAAAGTACAAAAATCTAATAACATATAAATGAGATAGAGCTTTTAAAATTGTTCCTTTACCTGTAGTGACTACCCTGTTTCCAAAGCCATTTTTCAATTTTTTCGAGCCAATCTTGTTGGGGCCCTATAACGGACCCAGGACGACAAATGCGCATCCAGGAAATTGCTTCTCTAGCCGTTAGATGATAGTGTTTAATGATATAGGCTCCTATCAGAGATCCGGTCCTGCCCAATCCGGCCTAATTGAAACGAAGAAAGTTCTCGTTTTGTAAAAATAACAAAAAAATCGTTCGATTTTACCTTACAATGCACTGCTATAGAAGCGGGTGCATGTTCGGCAATGTCCAAAAATTTCAACAAAATATGCTTTGGGGGAATGGTACCGTCAGGGAAAAACAAGTCGTAGTGCTCAATACCAGCTTTAGTAAAACTAAAACGGTCTTAAACTTAATTATTATCATTATTAAAATCTCTTGTAATAACCATCAAGGAAGGAAATAATTTCAATTTCAGGAAGAAGAAACACATATTCTAATAAATTTTTCCGTCTTCCTTGTATTTGGACTTTAGTTTATCAAATATATTTAAAATTAAAACTTACGCTGACTCGTTATAAACCCTGTTATTTAACCGAATAACCGTTCTTACATCATTAGTAATGAAATAATTTATGTAAAAGCTAGGATTGTGGCCGTTGAAACAGTCTGCTGTACTTTCGATTTCCGTTGGTCCTATAAACGCCAAAAATTTTAGAGGTACCAGCCAATTCATATCACCATTCACAAGTTTATCGTGATTGTCATACTCCGCAACACTAAAGTCGTCAAAATTAAAAAAATTCAACGAAGAGCACTTCTTAATCGCTCTAAAGCAGTCCATTATCGAAATGGTATACGGAGATGGACCCTGTGAAGCATCCACGAAAGGCCTAAAATTTTCAAATCAAATTTGCCGGCAATGTTTCTTTTTTTACGTTATTTTTAAAAAATACTACGATTATAACATCAAAATCGTTTGGGATGCCGTGGTACAAACATTAAATAGTCATTAACTATAAAAAAAATTGAGTTGTTTGTAATATTTACAAAACGTTTACTTGAAAGTTCCTCCAGCGCTATAGAGCCTTTGATAAACTTCTTTAGGGTCCATATTTAGATAAAGTATCGCATAACTGCCAATCAAAAAGCTTGCATTCGTTTTTTTGTTGGGATCTTTCGACGAATAATGTACAAATCGCTGGATTCCTTGGATCGGGTTCTTTAGTAACTGATTAAGTTTGTAGCAATATTTGAAAAGACATGAAATATTTAAAGGGCCAAAGTCGTGATAAAAATTCAAATAAACGTATTCGCTATCAGTACAAAAATAAAATGTTTCCAATGAGCTCTGGAGTTCAATACTTTCGCTTTTTTCGAGTACTGCAAAGTACAAACGATTTTTAAGTATCTCCGTTATATATTCTATGTCTCCATGATAATAGAAACCATCCATGTTACTACGGTCGTGATAATTAATATATTTATCTCGATCTACTTAAGGAAATAGGTAACAAGGTTTATCTCCCCTGTCACAAAGGGCTAAATAAATCAAAATGTGCAACGTATAATTTATGGCTAGCGATATTAAGAAGTATACACTCTTATGCAGAACTTTATGCATCTTATCAATTTTGAAAACACCAAAAAATGATTGACCTCATTTTGTTTGAACTGAAAAGTCAACTTCAAAATTTCAAAGCTAACTGAAAATTCTTTACTCAATACAACTAAAACCCCAGATTAAATTTTAATAGTAAATAAAATAATATTAACTAAAAAAAAGGTATTGCATCGGTCGGGAATCGAATCAGGGTCGCCAATGTGGCAAGCGAGCAATAATTTTCATCTTTCTCAACAAACAGACACAAGCACCTTTAATTTGAGACAACTCACGACCATATGTACCTACCTAATATTCACGAAAAGCTCGAACTTTTTCACGCAAAAATGAATCTATCCTCACGCATGCACGCGTGAGCCGTGCCACCAATCATCACGCACTCTTTTTTTAATAAATGTACAATACCAAGACCTTTAATTTGATACATGATACATATACATCACTTCCAAATTGCTTTTAAAATACCTATTATAATAGATAACAATATGCCCCTTTAAATTTCAATGATACATATCAAATAAAAAATATCTGATCTTTAAACAAGCAAAGAAAATAATAATTAAACAAAGAAATAATTAATAAATTTCCTATAAAGAAAATAGAAATAAATATTATACAACACCCATGATAAAACGAAGTTAAAAGTTTTTTTTATTACAAAAGTTACATCAATAAGAACAATAAATTTCATAAATACATAAATCTACTCAGTTATAAAATCATAACTTTTATAATTTATTTAACCTAAAGTCAATAAATGACCGATTTCTTATCATTAAAATTAAGAAACCACAATTATTATATTTGCAAGATGAATTATATTTGTCTAAAATAAG
Organism: Agrilus planipennis; assembly: GCF_000699045.2. Classification (NCBI taxonomy): domain Eukaryota; kingdom Metazoa; phylum Arthropoda; class Insecta; order Coleoptera; family Buprestidae; genus Agrilus; species Agrilus planipennis. The sequence continues at coordinate 697,192 of NW_020439112.1, forward strand.
CATAAATATAGGCTTTCGTAGTGGAATATTATTAATATAGCAATTAACAATTAAAATTCAAGACCTTCGTACGAAACGCTTTCAGAACTGTTTATCGAAAGCTTCAGATGTTCCAATGTGTTATTAAAATGTTTCGTTATTTGTTCCGCTTCATCTGAGCTCTCCAAGTTCGGAAGTTCTTCTTTAATCTTGGCAATAACTTGATTTAAAACTTGTACAGTAATTTGATCGTTACCTTTTTCGTAGAAATAAATGTAATGATTCAAGAGCTCGACAAATAATTGTACTTGAACACCAATATCCATGCATTGTTTAGCAATTCTAAGACCCTTCTTTAGACAGTCGACTACTTTTTTACCATCGTGAACTTCTTCCTTGTTCGTTGCCAAACTCTTTCCACTCCAGAACAAATGAGAACAGGTTGCAACTCCTCTACACTGATCCGGTTTCTTTAACAATTTGCTAGCAGCAAGGGCACATTGCGTCCGAAGGGGCTCAGAATTTTCTTCGGAAAAACAGCTAATTTGTTCCAATGTACCCACTATCAGCGTAATAGCAGCTAGTTGAGCTTTCGAATCAGAAATTTCGTCTTCATACAATGAAAAAGCTTGAGAAAGAAATTCATAGGCGACCGTCTCGTGGTTGTCGAAGCCGATCTGATCAATTGCCAAAGCTCCCTGAAGAAAAAGACGAAGAGGAAGCTCTGCCAATTCGGCCTTTACAAGGGCAGTAATTGTGGCATGACAAAACTGAAAAATTTTCTGACATTTCTTCTCCCAAACTTCGTCTTCTGACTTGATCTCTTTGTACTTATAAGCCAATTGATATGCTTGGAAAATCAAAGGTGGTAATGTATGCTTTACACGAAGTGCACCACCGGTAGCTAAAGCCTATTGCAACAGGAAATTAAAAAAATAGCATCAATTCAATTTATACATATCTTGTAACAGAAAGTAATTACCTTTCTTGCACTTGTAAGAATTAAATACTGTTGATCTGGAATGTCCGACATAAACTGGTGAACGAGACGTGCAAGAAGGCTTTGCTCTTCTGCCAATTCCTCTAGATCCACTTCAATCTTTGGCTGGTCACTCTGATCAGAAATGACAGTCGTTAACAAAGTCAGAGCTTGTTCCACTTGCTCCTGCGTTGGTATAACCGTTTCGTGCTCCAGAGCATTACTCAAGATGTATATGCTTAGATATTTCCTGCCATAGAAATCCAAGTGTTGCAGCAACGCTGGATAATGTTTCAGTTTTAGTAAGGTCAACAAATTATTATAATTGTCGACGGGTAGTTTTAGAAGTTTCTGTAATTCTTTTCCCACTGACGAATTAGACTCGACCTTTTCAAGGCCCAAACGTTGGAAAACCTGAAAATTAACAGTACACGTTTATGAATCAATCTGTAGTAATATATTCAATCAGTGATTACCTCAACACTGTTAAGCATGACTTTATCGACGTAGTCGACCCTTTTAGGGTAACATTTATGGGCCAAATTTACTAGAGCTACTTGAAGTGATATCATATCTTCTGAGGGAAGATCCTGCCTATTTGCTATGATGGAAGCCACTTGGTCTGAGAATATTTCAAACAACTGAACATTTGAAGGAATCCCTGGAGGGTAATCTACAAAAAAATAAATAAAATTAAATGAACAAAACAATCCCAAATTTATACTCGACAGATATCTTTACCACTATCTCCTATATTATTTGGTGGAGCTCCTTCACAACGTTGACTGAATGTAGCCAATCTCTCCATAAGACTGATGACGATATTTTTGACTTTTACCCCTGGTTCCAACTCGGCACATGATTTAAGAAAAGGATTAAGGGTTTGTAAATGGAATTCATCAGGGAAAACTTGTATTATACACTCCATCAAATATTCCTGCGCGATGGAGTCTTTACAACTAACCACCTACGAAAATAAATGTTATATAAACACTAAACAACTTCTTGAATAAAAGGGCGTCCACCATTTCTACAGCTATTTCATTGTCTTTTACTTTCTTCGCACTTTCGGAAACAAAAACAGTTTCATGTGCAACAGTATTTCCATACTGCGTACAACGATTGCATACATTTCCCGTTTTTGCAAAAATAATTAATTAAAATTTATATTAAAAAGAAGAAACTATCTTTAGCGAAATACCCGAACTCGTAGAGACTAATAAATTGAAAACACAAAAGTGTATGCTGTTTTACTGATAAGTAAAACAATATTATTATATACTTTTATGAAACAATAGAAACGGCAATTACTTTTTAATCCACCATGGTATGTTCACGGTAAATTACGTTCAATAAAACTTTATAATTCTTTTAAAAGTGGAAACAACACAACAAATTTTTACTCTACAATAAGAGAGATGCTATTCCCTTTTTTTGAAAATTAAAAAGTATCAATAATATAAAATACAATAACAATAGGCTTTTAATTTGTTGTTAATATAATTTTTGCAAAGAAAATTTTCTTATATATGCCCTCAACAGATGAATAATATTTGATATTTTAACTTTTAGAAAGGCAAATTTGGTCAAAAAAGGGAAGAAATGCATAATTGATACAAGACAATTTTTTTGAAAAAGAGAGTTGCATCCTTGCAATAACTATTAATAATTTTTCTTAATAATACCTGTTCTAAAATTCCTGGTAACACAATTTTTTGATACTTTTCCAAATTAACTGACTCAAGCTGACTCAGTCTGACCAAATTTGTACCAACTAATATTCTTAATTCTTCACGTTCTTTCTCTCTGTGTTGTCTTTCTCTGGAGTGTCCCTGGTGTTGCATTCGAACCCAAAGTTTGTTCATTTCTGCAAAATTCATCAAAACAAAATCTATAGAGTCTCGAACATTTCCTTCAGCTAAGTTGGATTCTTCCTCAGGTACATCTGGAAGTACATTTCTTGTACACTGAAGCAGATAGTTCCTTAAAAATAGTCCTCGCAAGGGATGTTGTACCCCTACAAATGAATTGTTTAATGTAATACTGTACTGACGAAATTTCGTATGTTACCTCTGCACATTTCCACCAAATCCTTTAAAATATCACGTTTCAGTTGTGGATTTGACTTTATATAAACTATTCCAACAGTTATAAGAAGATACAATCGAGGAACAATATTACCAGCATATTGTACCAACTCATACAAATCAGTGACTTTCCGGCCTTTTTGAAACTCATCCAAAAGATATAACTCCATGTGCCGCAATTCATCTGTGATTGCCATATCTACAAGTTCCAATGTTGTAAATATAATTCAACGAAAATACATATAAAACATAAAAAATAATATACTGACAAAGTTCATAGTAGCTTTTAGGAGACAACAGAGAAGTTCTTAGTTCTGTTAACATAGCACTAGCATGTTTCAGAGCATCCATAAGCTTCATTTTATCTAAACATCTTTTCATTTGGAAAGCTTGAACTTTAACTACACCAAGTGCTTCATCTAGTAATTTCTCTTGTTCTTCAACGGGTGAAATTTGTTGAGTAGAAGGCTAAAAGATAAATATTATTAAATGAATGAAAAATTACTGTAAATATAAAGATTCTCTATTTCCAAAATATGTATAATGTAAGGGGTTAAAAGTTGTGTTTACCATTCTGAATCAATGCACCAACTTAGAGTAAATTTTTCTAATATTAATAGCGCCTATTTTTGAATCGTTCCTAGTATTTACCACCTAGTTTTTAAAAAATTATGTATTATTATCTATCTGTATTTTTTAGTTTTAACCTAAAATTGTTAATCACCATAGACAAGGTTAATTACCATAGATATATAAGTTAATTTACCTTTTGGTGTTTACAATGCAGGTATAATATAATAATGGCTAGGGTAACGATGGTCGATAAATAAATAATCGTATTATTTAAATTAAGCTTGTATAACCGTACAAAAGATACTACTTTTAATTATGTTAAATTATTATGGTGCATTTAAAAACTACAAGCAACCAGGAAATTCAAAATATTATATTTCTCTAACGGGAATCCCCTACTTTCTTATGGTAGATTGAGTGGTATCAAATAAAAGGTATATTCCCAAAGCATCAAAAAACATCATCGTGGTACTATCCACATGGCTAATAGTGTAAGGATATTTTCAACCAAACCATCAAGTAAACTCAAAATGCCTTTTAAACGAAATCGCAAACTAATGCATACACGACATTTTACCAACTTTAACAAACTGTTTAACATTTAACATTTGTATACAATATTGTATTTTTCAAATAAACTGTATAGAAAACGTTACTCATTTTAAACTGCAAACCTTTTAATTACAGAAAAACAAAAAGATACATTTAGAGAGTTTATTGTTAGCAATAAATTTTTCGTTATTATATACGCTTTTAGTTAACATTTTAAAGCTGCTAGTATAAACAACAACAACAGAACAATCTGTTCTTGTACATTACTCACACAACGAATTATCGAAAGTAAACGTACATACAAAAGATAGAAAAAGGAAAAACATTGGTCCACAATAAATATATAATTAATAGTTAGCAACGTGTCGAATAGCGCAAAATCAATAACTTAAAGGCATCAATCATCACTGAAAACGCTCGTTCGATTGATAGATAATTTCTTTAAACACATTTTCGTTTACTTGTCGCGTTGCGTCACATATTGCGACTTAACGACATACGTATGTTCATAAGACATTTTTATAAGATCTACACGATAGTTCCCTTATCATCATTATCATCAAAGGTTAATCATTGACTAGATCAATAGAAAAAAGTTATTCCATAAATTGCACTGAAAATAAACGTTTAAAAGAACATCGACGACATCTTTTTTTTTAAGTCACAAAAAATAAGCACCAAAGCAATCGACATCGGCAATTGGTTATCGTTGGCCTGTTGTGCGTTAAATAATTAATTAAAAAAAAAAACAATGTGAATGGTAAAAAAGAGAGATTAAACTCTACTGTTATGAATGAAAAGGCCTAAAATGACTCGGTCGCCCTCATTTTCTTTGCCGAGTCATGATGTTGCAATATTAGGCTGCCAACCAGGGCAACCAGAGCCCTGTCGAGCCAGGTAACTGGATTCGGATAAATTAGACCGCCTTCGTAAAAACCCAGGTGACCTCCATGTGCAAGTTCCATAAAGAGGAAATTCTTTTTATCTTCTGTAATTATGAACAAGGAAACAACATTAAAAAATAATTTTGAAAAAAATTTTAAAAATGAATGATCTTTTAGTCTATTAGCCTATTTGGAGATAAGAATCTAAAGACTACTACTAACTACATAAAGTACTTTAAACACTTACTAGCAATAGATTTGATCGGTTCGCAGAGACATTCATGAACGATTGGATCGTCTTTTGAATTTATAAATATCATGGGGACTTCTATATTTTGCACATAATAGAGACTGGAACTCCAGCTGTACAATTCGCTAACTGTCTTAAAATTATGAACCCGTTTCGTGTAAGCATCATCCAATTCGGGGAGAGTGGCTGCAGCCAAAATGTCCGTCTCGTTCAGCTTCAAACGACGTTTCACGTCCTCCGATAATAGAACGTGTCTATGTCTCAAAATTATATTCTTCATGTTCTCGGTCATTATGTACAGGTAGAAACGTCTAAAGTTTTGCCAGTTAAGGAGCAGCTTCGTACCCCTGAAATTTTATAAATCTTTTTTTAAAACTACTAACCTTATGAGCCCCTCTTTGAATTTTAATTATTCACCCCCACTTACGCTTCTAGGCTAAATAAACTAGTTGTACTTTTTTTGGTTCAAAAAAAGTATTAACTACACACTAACTATCAAAAAATAATATAAGACGCATTTTGTAAATGTTAGAAGGATACAAAACATAACACATACTTACGTATATTCTGAAAAACAACATTGTTAATAAAGCATTAAATGATCGAGGATCAATTGAGAAATGATAAAACTCCTCACCGTTTGGGATAGATTAATGTAATGTACACATTTAAAGGAAATGTAAAATTTTTCGTTTCCAAATACCACAAGCTATCTGAAATTTTGGGGGGGTGAATAGCATATCTTACAGAATTTACCTTTTTGCAGGCGTTGGGGTGCCGTGAAACAAACTTATACTAATTTTGCACGGAATGGAGGCGCCTATGTCAGCTGCCTGATTAAGGACTTTAATAAATCGAATGCCACCTATTACCTTTAATTTAAACAAAAACAACTTCGATATTATCTTCTACTACTGATAAACCCATTAAAGTTACATTTAAGCAAAGGAAATAGTCAAAAATGTATTTAGATCATTGACGACATATAACTTGATGATGAACATTGGTTTTCTTATTTCTTTCTTTTGAGTTGATATCATTCAAAAATTTGAATAGGTAATGAACCAAAATGTTTTACATATCAACTGAACTTCTTCCTTAGACGCACTTTACAAACATACATATATCAAATAACTAATTGATGTAATTGAAAAAGATGCACTCACTTCAAAGCGTCGTAACCCTGGCATACTGAAATTCCACCAACGACATGGGGAGGTCTGTTACGGTCAGGTTCGCCAAGGTATTTAGTGACCAAATTACCACCCAAACTGAATCCAACGCATACTATTTTAGTGTTCGGATGCCTTTCGGATATTTGATGAACCATCTCATTAAAATCATGTGTATGGCCTAAAATAATTCAGTTATTCATCATTTTTACTGATTTTACACTTGATAGTATGAACCGAAAAAAAAAAGTAACAGCTGTCCACATTTGTTCACGTTAACGAATGTTACATTTATTGTGTAATAAACATCTACAATTAACAGAATAAACATACATTCGAATGAAAATCACAAATACACATCCATTAAAAGACAGAAACAAATACATAAAACGCTAATGAAATACCATTTTTTTGCCACAAACATCAGAACTTCTTGTTTGTTTCTGGTTAAATAAAGAATTAGAAAAAAAAACTGTTAGAGTTTGCAGAATCCAAACAACATAACTACTACAACAACGAATTACACACCTATCTAATTGTAAAGTGAATATACAAATAAAACTACATCTCTCCAACTAATAAAACTGGAGAAGTATCAAATATATAGCGGATTTAATGTCACTAGACATTCGTTTCTACAAGCGAATGTTTAGTTTGTTCACGGTATACAGTGAATTATAATTAATATGCTGTTCACATTATGCGGGGTTTCCGTTATGCGATGTTCACACTATCGAGTGTCTTTGTGTGTATTTAATTTCTTAACTCAATAAATTCATAATATACAAACCATAACTGAAAATTCTTGGTGAAGTAACTGGAACACTTTGAAGTGCTCCAACATGGTTCAGTACCGAACATCTATAGCCATGGCACTGGGCCCAGTGGACGAATGTCCGAATGTAGACACTCTCTGATGTATTGCCGATACCGGGGCAAATGGCAATAGTCACATCATCTAAAAAAATTCATAATTAAAAATATTACTTTTCGCTCAATTTTATGCTAACATTTTAAGCCAAATACATTTTTTTTTTTTAATTCTAGTATCCTTAGAAATTGAAGATAATTTTCTTACTCTAAATAAATACATATCATTCTCGGTAAGTTTACATTAAAATTCCAAAATAAAATTGTAATCTAATCCAATTTATGACGAGCATGAATAATAACAAAATTACATTTTAAAAATGTGCTATTGGTTGCCAAATAATGCACTACACGTTATTAATAATGCCTATAATAATATTGGTTTGTATGTATTCAAAAGACAATTGGCAAAAAAATACATCGTAATATACATTGACGTCAGAAAATTACTGTAGCTTCTTTTACATGGACATATTTAAAGCAACAGCAATAATTACAAAATGAAACAAGAACATTAAAAGTATTATTTAGATTTATAATAAAAACACATTTTTTTAATTAGTTTTACATTTACCAAGGCATGTGTAACTGAAGTGTACTATTATCTTTCAATTAAGGTACATAAATGACATTACGTAATAGTTACAGATAATTATCTTCATATCTCCATACTATAGGTGTTATTTTATTATCTTACAATTTAAGGAATTGCAAATTACACAATATTTCATGTCAGTTGATTATTTATTTTCGAAGTGGGTACATCTGTACTTCCTAATAAAGCACATAAAAAATATATATATATTTATTCTCAGAATATACAGGGTGCCTCATTGCAGCCTAAAATTCTTTTCAAAAATACTTTTATACAGTAAGACGACAAACCCATCTGGCTGTGGTGGGACCTCTTGTATATGCACAGTGTGATCATTGGAAAATTTAAAAATACTTTTGATTTATGAAATATTGGGAAAATTACCTTCAAAACTGTTTTCTAAGGGCTGGTACATGTCGAATGTAAGTGTGGTACCATCCCGAAGGGTGAGATACACCCTTTCGCCCAACGGCCATGGACATCTCACCCGACCAATAATACTGTGGATTATTGTTTGTACGTGACCACTAAAACCCCACAATCGCGTTGGAATGTACCTTAAAAAAAATAAATCATAATAATTATTCACACAGGTATCTGAAATTTTGTTTCTGTCCACCCGGTATATCAAAAATCTATTCATTAATCCCTTAGATAGGTAAGTAAGTGTTATTTTTCTTTTTAACGGTAAGTCGTAAAAGAGCCACTGTATTCATTATTGATCGAAGGTATTCTTTAATTTTTTATGATAGAATAAATTGGTCATTTTAGGTACAATTTGAGCTCATAAAAAAACACTAAGTAATACATAGATACATATCTAATTTGGGTAATTTTCTTTCCACACAATTTATTCTTTTTTCGATTTTTAATACAGTGCAAAGAAACTTATTGGAAAAACAACTGGATACTGAATAATTCAAACATTTAGTTCTTTATTTTACTTCAAGTGATATTAATTGTAAAGTTTTTAAATGCAGTATAAAATGCGCACATAAACAATTAACTATTTCTGCATGTTGTAATGTACAAAAAACTGATTGAGTAAAAGTTAATTCTACTAAAAGGTCATGGATTTGCATAATAATATTATAATATTCAATTCAACACAACAGAAAACAATTAAAATTGAAATGTTAACGAAGAGCGTGTCCTTCAAGATCCTTATTTCAAATAGAAATTATTTAGAATTTTGTCATACAAAAATTATTTTAACTTTACAAGCTACTTATTATCGATAAGATATTATCAACGTTTAGTTTATCTTACAATTAGTTTAAATTGTACGACATACAAAATACTTATGTAAGTATCTACTACGTATTCAGAAATGGTAAGATGGTCAAGCAAATCACACATGTACCTATTATTAAATTGAATAGGTTGTTCATTGTTCTAGAACATGATGATGGAAACGATCTTTTTTTAGCAACAAAAAGAGTCGTTATGACAAAGATTTCTTTCAAGAAAATCAAAGTAGATTCTTCTAGAAAAAACTTTAAATACGTTAAAACCAGTTCTTGCAATTTCCAACACTTTAAATGTTAGGTAGGAGAAATAAATTACTTCTAGTTTTTTTGCATGGCTGTTAATTATATCTACCAATTTACATAATCAGTATAATACATTAGACGTACCGACCTTGTTTTGTTAGGTTTTTAAAATTTTTTATTCATGAAATTTTTGACTCATCTATGTAAATTTTTGATAAAACACCAAAATGTAATGTAGTTGGTTTATCTACTATATTTACCGAAAATTTTGGATTTATCTCCTTATATCAATAATTTAATGCCTTTTTGTTTAATTTGCAATTAAACATGTTTGTTTTGTTAAATTTCATGAGGATTCTATTTTGTATGTTTATGTAAGTTATGATATCACTCCATAATTTTAAAGATTTGTGAGTGAATCAGCATATACATACATAGAAATAATGAGTCATTGTAATATTACTGATTACAATCGATACTGACGGTGAAAATGTAATTATGTATATCATTAGTAGCTGTACAAATCGACCTTGATCACAATGGAATGTTTTAATATCAGACCACAAGTAGGTGAATATGAGATGATAAAAGATGTCAACTAATTTACCAATTGTAAGGATAATTTGGAATTGAAACTGTAAAAACAAACTTCAGAAATTAAACAAATTAACAAAACAAACTATTTAATCCGACTTATCTGTTATTTAGATAAATTTTGTTTTCAACAACTCAGAATTCAGAAAATGAAAATGAAATAATTTAGATTATACGTGTAATTCTGATTAAAAATTCAATTTTCTATTAATTACATTTTACAAAATTACAATAGCATTTCTTCTCAGATTGTAGGTGCTGTGTATTATAAAACCAAATTTGATTACAAAATAACCTCTGCCCTATCAAGTAAACATCTTGGCGCAAACTGTTCTGTTTGATAAGTTTAGAAGGAATAATTGTAAATAAAAAAGGGGCGCAGTTCATCTTTTCCAAACTATTGAAGATGTCCCTACATAAAATATATAAATACAAATTCTGATGCATAAGTTGCTTCCCCCATTAATTTAAAAGCGTACATCTAACACACTTTACACCATATATTTTATAATAAACATTACTTTGCATATTATGCAACGAAAAAAACAATTTGAAGATTTGCACCCATCTAGTAGATAAAATTGATTGACATTTTGACTGACAATCCTATATTTATTTTTATATGTTAAACAAATATTGCAAAATTACTAAAACTCCACATCTATGTAATCATTAATAATAATGAATTATTTTGTGCAATTTCGTGACTAATTTTTTGTACTAATACATACCGATATTTTTAAACAACTTATTAGATTTAACTGTAAAACAAGTATGTACTTACAATTGAATCAGAATAAGTACCTATGTCTGACACAAACAAGAGCACAACAGAACTATTTCTAATAATGAAAAACTAAACTCTTTTGTATAATACTTTTGTAAAGATATAAACTAAAAAGGGAGGATGTAAGTGCAAGTACATCAGAAAATGGTAGGTTCTAGAAAATAAATGGTAGATATAAATTAATATTACGCAGTACTATACAGGCAATTGCAATATTTTAAAGAAAATATTGTTTTAAATCTTTCATGTTGACATGTCAAAATAAGAGCAAAATCACAACAGCATGCACAAGGTGCATGACCCTAATCATAATAGTTTTTTTTGCAAAGTAGGTTGATAGAAAGGGTTAATTGTGGTATTTTACTAAATTACTTACGGTTCTTGGATAAGCGGGGAAATTTTCAAAACGGTATCCAAAAAGGTTTTATCCGGACATGTAATGGCTGGAACTTGGGGTGTGCTATATACATTCAAAAATCTAAATAATATACACAAAATAACAGCTATCACAGCAAAAAGTGCCGTAGACATTATGGCGACTGGGCGCCCAATGCAACTTTCCAGAAGCAACACTTCGCAATCACTAATATTTCTGTTAATTTGACCAAATTTTAATTATCTTTCATATCATAACACATCACAGCCACTCTCAGCCGGCACCTTCTATATACTGTAAAAGCGTGTAAGGCGGTTTGCCTGACCCAGTCGTATTTGCAAAATCTAACACATGACATTTTTAAGATTAGAGAAAATAGATATGCAACCAACAATTCTCGGAAAATTAGCAATTGCGCCACTACTTATAAATATACCAAGTAATTTAAAAATTAAATTCCCAACAGCCTTTTAAAACAATAACTGGATTAGTTTTACATCTGGTATAACAATACATAATATTTATTTAAAGAAAACACTTAATTCTTAATGTTTTTTATACCATTAACGTATTTACTTAAATTATTATATTGCAATTTTACTAATATTTAAATAAATTTATACACACATATATTTTGAATAGTGGCTTAGAAAATATTCTGGAAATCTAGAATCTAGACTAATTAACTTTAATTCAGTATTTATTTTTCTTATTGTAAATTGTTTCGATTATTTGCTACATTAGTATTTACAGTATTTTTTTAACTTTAAAGGCATCATANTTTTTAGATGGTAAAATTTAAACGATGGGTTTCGGTGGTTATGGTAATAGGATTAACCCGTGCCACCCATCACATTGTACGTGTTACGATTTTGGCTGTTTTGGGACTGGCGGGACTTTACATGCTCCACACGTTAGCCCAAGATTTTCAAAAAATTTACCAGCAAATCCAAAATGGACAAGGGCCGGGACGAGCCATTCTTAACACGATCGCTAGCAACCCAATTTATCGTAATATAAGAAACAACATAGGTAAAACAATAGCAGACACTTTGGCGAGTGGAAGTCCATTCCGACAAGCCTCCCAGAGGAGAGACGACGTAAGGAAAACTCTTTGCGCAGACGGTCTCTCGACATATTGCGATTTGAATGATTTTAACAGGGATTTTGATAAAAGTATTGGAGAATATAGAGCTCCTATTGGTGCATTGTATGGAGGACATTTTGGAGGAGAGACCGAGGAGTTTAAGGATAACAACAAGGGACTCTCTTCTTATTCAACCAAAAGTGATTCTAAAGAATTTATAGCGAAAAACCAAAATTGGGGTTTCACTGTGGGAACATCTGGAGACCATTCAGCTGGATATGTTCTTACAAAAAGATCTGTACCCTCTGAAAGCAAAGAATATTCAGAAAGTTCAAACAGTGCCATAAGTGACTCGTCATCTACATTTAATGTAAGGAGATGATCAACATAATTTTATCTATCTTTGAATAATTTAAAGCAAAGGCTATTGTAGACCAAAAATTGCACTATTTTACGAATAAAATAATATTGTACTTATAAACAAAATATTTAGCTGCGGGAGGCTTTTGAAATTAATTTCCAGTTTATTAACAATGTATTTTCTTTCTTCCAAGTATCCCGAAATAAACTGGGAAAAAGTATTAAGCAGGGATCCAGCAAGTTGTGCGAGGAGTTTAATATGCCAGTTGGCCGCCACCTCAGAAAAAGAGTTGGAAATCGATGAAGAAAGTATTTTAAATATAGTGAGGTATGCAATTTTATAAAATGCCTCAAACTCCTATGAAAGATAAAAAAAATATTTTTTAAAGGTTGAAATGTTCAACATTCATTACAAATTACAATTATTATAATTTTAGAATTGCAACGAAAAAGGAGGATTGGGCAAGTAAACAGCTAAGGGAAGCTCTTAAATATGGAGAAACCACAAAAAGTATCACTCTTTGCGAAAGGTATTACATACTTTGTCCATATTCTGGAAAAACCATGATGAAAATTTTAAGATTTTTTGGAGGTTCATCCTAAATCATCCAGGCTTTCACTGCATTGTTTTATATTTTTTTTGTTAACTAATTCTAAGCGAAATAGATTTTATCAAATGTTAAAAAATTATTTGATTTAACTGGGGATCTTTTCTCACTCTTCATAAAGGTATTATTCCCAAAAATTAAATTAAACAGTATTACCTTTCAAAATTTCTATTTTTCCTGGAATAAAAAATACACTTATTTCAATAAATTAAATAAATAAATTCATTTAAACCCAAATATATAAAACACTTGACGGCGATTATTACATCACTATTCATATTTAATTCAATACTGAGCTTATATGGAGTAAAATTTTGTAGCAGGATTGAAAGCAAGCAACACTCAATTCTTTGATTTTTTTCCTTTTCCATCGGGCTTTGCAGGGGGCGCTCCTAAAGCGGCTGCTAATCTGGCTTTTAACTGAAGAAGAATGTTTACTTGCGGTTGCCATTCACTTTTTGGAGAACCACTTGATTTTAATTGCCTTACGTGGTCACCCTAATTCATTTAAAAGTTCTATTAAAAACGCAGAATCCGAAAAACCATGATGATCTCTCCCCAATACTGCAGATCCTATATTTTTCCAGTTCAGTTTCAATTCCAGTAAAAATAAGTTATACAAAAAAATATGTGATCTACAGCATCAGTGGGGTTCACCCATATTTACTCGACTATAATCTTTTTTTTAAACGTTAAAATAGTGTACTGTTTGAAGATTTACCTGTTTTTGAACTCGTTCTTCTAATTTTTTTATTTCTTCTGGACTGGCACATGGTAGCACACCATTCTCATTAAGTATTTTTACAGAACTTTGCTTAATGTTTGTTCCTTTTTGGGCAATTTCCAGTTTCTTTTTCAAGTCGAGTAAAATGTTAACCTCAGGTTGCCATACAGCTTTCTCAACCCCACTAGCTTTCAAATTTCGGACTTTATCACCCTATGTCGAAAAAGAAAAATTAAAATCAGATATTTGATCATATGGTTATAACAATATCAATAAGTTTTACTACTTTGACACAATTTTCACGTAAAAATTATAAGTCAGTAAATTACCGATTATGAATTTGTCTTTCAAAAAATATAAACAATAAAATATATTGACCCTTACTACACGTTTACTCCAAATATACAATTTGCCGCTATTCTTTCTGAAAAGTCATATCTAACATTACACGGTAAAATGAATTTTATTGTTCGATGTTTTTACAGACATATTATTTATTGCACAGTTTTATTATTACTACATATTTAATGAAGAAATTGTCGCATTATGAAAATACTCAGACTTATAGCTAATATGAGTATCAAATCTGCTTTAATCTCCAGGTTTTCGTCTCCGGAACTTTTCGACTAACTGTACGACCTTGTGTATGAAGGAGTAGACTTTCAAAAATCGCAAAACTCTAGATACTCCGTTCCTATCGTTCCTTCTTGTTCTGATATAAAACAAGGTAATAGCCACGATATTATTAATTTGTTTTTTTGCAACAGGATTCGGTATTACTATCGTTCCATTTCTAATTCCGTAACTAACTTCTTCAAGTTTTTTCATCGCATCTTTCACACAAAGCAAAAATAACTCCAAAATAAAATCTATCTGCACGGTATTCATTTTTTGAAAGGATTTATGGCAGACAGTCACGTTGCAAAAACGATTTTATTTTAGGTTAAAAACAAAAAATAACAATTGCCAAAAACTTTTACATTTGTTTGTTGTTTTTACATTAATTTTGGCGGCAACCTTTGAATTAATAAAACCACTCGAGTGCGAAAGTTCATATACGTAAATTGTCAGCTACATATAACGATTTCGAAAACTTTTTATAGTATTCGGATATTCAAGAAATAGAGATAAAAAAATTAAATTACCTGTTTCTTGATTGCTTCTTCAAGTTCTGTAACACTTAAGTTGTCTTCTTTTTTACTAGCTCCATTACTATCGGCTTGTTTTCCTGAAAATTGTGTTTTTAACTCCTCAACACGAGATAGTTCGATTTTGGCAAAAAGAGGTACTGGCTTTCCTAATTTATGACCCGAGGGAAGAAGCTGTACTATTTCAGGATGACTGTAAAATAAAAATATACCTTAGCATATACATATTAATTAATCATTACAAGAGTAATAATTTACAGAGATGTTAAGGCAAAGGTCTCGTTGGGGGCGTTCAATTGATTCCTTATTGTCCTGCCTGTCTCTGGCATGTAAGGGAACAGCAATGTTGCAAGTAAACAAACTAAATTACAACAAACTCCCACAACAGTTCCAGCCCTTTCCCTAAAAAGAGAATAAATAAGAAACACATTGAAGAGGGAAATGCAACATATTTTTGAAATAACGCACAAAATATTCATTAATCAAAATATTCAATCTTTGAAGAACTCACTTGTCTTCAGAAGTTCCTTTAACTAGTACCCAGGGTTGCATGGATTGCATGTACTGATTTCCATATCGAGATATAGATAAAATGTGCCTAATTCCATCCCTAAGCTTTCCATTTTCTAAAGAGACCACATAAGCTTGCAATTCTTTTGTACACTGAGCCAATAAGATAAAATCATCTTCTAAAAGATTCATGTTGGGAATGTGACTGTCGAAAAACTTCTCTGCAAATACCAATGCCCTAAAAAACACGTTTTAAATCCGGATTTATTTAACTGAAATTAATTTTTAGGGAAATCAATCAATACCTGTTAATGAAATTTCCCAAATTGTTAAGCAATTCGGAGTTGTTTTTAGTAACGAGATCGGCCCACGAAAAGCTGGAATCTTGAGATTCTGGTCTTACATATAGCAAATAAAATCTCCACACGTCACTAGGAATTCCTGTATTTTGGGCATCGTTTCCAAACACACCAATGCCTCTCGACTTTGAAAATTTTCCATCTTCATAATTTAAATATTCTAAAATCATACAAAACTTAATGCTATACTATTTACATGATCTAAAACACATTTTAAAGTAATTTTTTTTTAATTAATATTAATCTGATGCAGGTAAGTGCCTATACACTATTAGTGAAGTTTATGTTTCATATACATATATTGAATTTTCTCTTACCTGTAGCCATTATATGTGACACAGTAATAAAACCATCATTCACACCTTTAAGGATTGCAGGGAAAATAACCGCGTGGAATGGTACGTTATCTTTTGCCATAAATTGGTACAGTTTGACTTCAGTACCTTTTTCAGGTTTCCACCATTTGGCCCACTCTTTCGTATATCGTTGAGTTATGGATATATACCCCAAAACAGCATCAAACCATACATAAAATACCTGTAAACATTTCAACGAAATATCACTTTAAACATTTACAAGAATACACAAAAAATTCTTTTTAATAAATACTTCCTAAATGCTAATTATATTGAGCATTAGTTTTTCTTATAAACAATACCTTGTCTCTAAAACCTTCTAGTGGTACAGGAACACCCCACTTCAGGTCTCTGGTAATACACCGGGGCTTAAGTCCTTCTTTCAACCAAGAATTACCAATAATTCGAGCATTGCTTGACCAACCAGTTGAAGATTGCTTCATCCAGCAGAGTAAAAGTGGCTCTAACTTTAAAATAATAAAATAACATAAAAGTCGTTTTAGTTTAAGATGAAGTTTGTAAAATAACGTACTTTCGGTAGATCGAAAAAGAACTGATTCGAACTCCTTATAACCGGTGTTGTCCCGCAAACTTTGCACCGGGGATTTCTTAATTCAGTAGCATTGACTAGTTTTCCACAACCATCACATTGATCTCCCCTTGCGTCTTCATATAAACAACCAAGATGAGGGCAGCCCCCTTCTACAAAACGGTCTGCTAAATATCTGTTACATTTCTGACATAATAACTGATCTACAGTTTCCGTAAACATAAAACCATTCTTATTCAAAATTTGAAACATTTCTTGCACTAATCTAAAAAAGAAGATTGTTTCAAAATTATTAGGCAATTATACTTCACATATTAAAAACTAGTTGTCAGTACAAGTTTGATAAATACTTACATAGTCTGCTGAGGTGTAGTTGTCCTGCCAAAATAATCAAACCCAATGTTAAACCATCTATAAATTGAATTATGTACTTCAAAATATTTGTCACAAATTTGTTGGGGCGTTAAACCTTCTTCTAAAGCTTTGGTTTCAGTAGCAGTTCCATATTCATCAGTCCCACATATAAACAGTGTGTTATAATTACATAATCGGCAATACCTATTTTTAAAATATAAAACTTTCCATTATTCATTTTGAGGATGTAAAATGAATTATGATTTACCTAGCAAAGACATCAGCAGACAACACACACCCAATAATATTACCCAAATGAGGAACATTGTTTACATAAGGTAAAGCAGAAGTTATAAGAACATTTTTTTCACCTGGTTTAGGTAATCTGCAAAAAATGAGTTTACAAAATGAAATCAACCTGTTATTGCAATAACTTACACTGGTATTATATCACTCTTTGGTTTAGATAAATTAGCAGAGCCCTTCAGCCATGATTCCTTTGCTTTACTAATATCATCCACACTGACACTTTCTATACTTGTTTGTGTTTGAATTGATGGTCTTGATGGGCATGGTGGACATATTGCTAAATTAACAGGAGACAAATACTTAGAACTATTAAGTAGAACTTGATAAGATGGTTGTCCTGGTTTTACTTCATAACCATTTACAGCTTTCTAAAGAAATAACATAACATTCCAATAGTAATATATTTAAAACAAAAAAAACCAATTGCTCACCTGAAATTCTTCCATTTGTTCTAATTTTTTAATCCAAGTATTTAAATCATCTAATTCAGGTAGATATTCTTTGCTAAGATCAGTATCTTTGTAAAATGGATATAAAGTGGACCAAATTACAACATCAGATACAATAATTTGTTTCTAGAAACAAAAATTTATAAACTACGTATCATAACTTTATTTTTAAATAATTCTTACTTGTGATGTTGAAAAATCTCTAATTGCATCATTTAGGTAATGAAGGTGTCTTTTTAATCCTTCTTTTCTGTCTTCTATTTTCACAGGAAAGCCAAATAGAAGAGCAATATTTGGCGACAGTACTGAAGATTCCCATTCCAGCCATTCATTAACAAACACTTCTTCATTATCTTTTGATGGAAACAAAAATTTTGCAGCAGCATTAGGGATAAATAAATTACAAGAATCTTCTAATTCTAAATAGGGCAAATGTCTCGGTTGTTGCAATTCACGTTCTAAAAAACGCAATAAACAAATTAACTATAAATACTAATAGAATCAGATATAAACTTTATCATCTACCTTGTGAAGAAACTATCTTTAGATTTACTTCAGCTTTAGAAAAATTAGCTGCAACAAGTATTTTTAATGTCGATGGATTCGTTTCATTTGTGTAAACTGTAAGAACCATTTTAAAAAAAGGTATTATTTAATAATCAATTACTACACTTTAAAAGGCAAAACACTTTACGTATGGGTAAAATGCACTAAATAGAAACCACTGCACGTGTTTTTTGTGGTTAGGTAACAAAATATCAATTAATCTTAATTTGTCAAATGTCATTCTGTCAGTGCAAGAACAAAAATACCTGGTCCATGCAAAATATCATAGACAGACATATTAAGATTAGATAGAAGAGTACAATCGGTTATTTCTCTCTCACTCTTATTTAAAATATTGGTCACTCGGTTACTGGGTCATAAGTCAATGCGTCTACATATGTACATTAAAAATATAAAAAGCTTATTTTTAAAATTCTTTGATTTGTACAAATTATTAGTTGTAATTAAATAAAACCCCAATTATGCATTTCACTTATACTTTATTTGTAATTGTTTAAAAGAAGTACAAATATAGAAACTATAATAATAAACATTAATTTCTTAGTAAACGATTCCAAGGTATTCATTAATTCCTTTCGACTGTTCAAGAAAACAAAATAAAATTACAATGTTTATATTTTCCTTGAAAAAGATCTACAAAATCAAAATAAGCTAATAGTTTTTGAATTAATTATTTTTTTCAAAAAGCCTAGATATAGTATAATCTTTTAAGTAAGTTTTTGCATTATTGAAGAGTTAAGTAGTCCAGCCGAAGCCAGCGTTTCTTCGTCCTTTAATTCACGTGAAGGATAAGTTGAAAGTAGTATAAAAGATCTAGTCTGATACTGAGGTCTTGCAGTAGTTATATAAGTTCGAATATCGGCTACCGTGTGATCGTGGTTAAATTGGGCTACTAATCTCGTTCCATCAGCTAAACGAATTTGTAAACTAAAAAAAAAAAAAGAATTAGCAAATACAAATCAATTGAGACATAAAAATAAATTACTTTGTTGTAGGTTTGGAGGGATCTACAGAAACTAATATTTTTGCATTAGCTTCATTCACTTTACAATCTTTTTCATCAATGGCAGGTGCACCCACGGCAGCTGGTGCAGGACTTCCTAAAGTATAACCATGACCAGAAAAGGGTTTACGTTTTGAACCTGACAAGTCTTTCTTGTAAGCTTCCATTCGATGATCCTCCATTGCTAAATGTACCTAATAAAAGAATATATTAATCTTAATGCTTTATTACTTAGTTATTTTAATTTTACTTCTGAAGATTCAAGTCTTAATTCATGGGGTATTTCACCCCTTCGAATACTATCTAAAAAATCCCTATTTGATGGGTCTGCATAGTGCCTTAATTCTCCATCATCTACACTAAAACCATCTGCCCATAGTTTCAGTGTGACTTGTTCTGGTGGTTTTGATACTTGTGCTCCTGGGACAGCTTCTGTGTCTGTTTCAGTTTGTCCTAATTTATAACCAGTTCCTTTAAATGCATGTGCATTAGAACTACTGCCAGCTGAAGGTTCTGATAATTCCACCCCATGTCTTTAAATATTATAAACTAAATTACAAACATTTATGACATGAAATTTTGACTTCAACATACTCTCTAACTGCTTTAAACATGTCAGAAACAATGTCCTTTTTCTTGGCAGGTCCTAATACCTGTTGCCCACTGTGTTCAGAACCTCCAGCATAAAATGCTTGTCCTTCTTCCTCTTCTTCACTGGAACTATTTATGGTGTGAATTGTAGCAAATTTAGGATTTCGAGTCTTAGATTTTGCAGATGATTTCATAAATTGGGGACTGGAACTTGTCTCTGTTGAAGGAAGATTCACTGCTTCACTTCTTTGGGGCTCATTAACAACTACTTCTGGCTCGTCATTTTCATAAAAACTAGCTATAGCAATCTATAAAAACAAACTTTAAAAGAAATTAAGAATTTTAACAGTCATTCTAACCTCTAAATCCCATCTTGAGGACTCTAAATAGAATCGAGCTCGTTCTTCTTCCACTCCAGTAACTGACTTAAATTGTTGTACTTTTTCTTCCTTATCCGACATAATGTTAATAACCAAATACTATGTTTATATTTATGAAAATATGATCAATAATGGCTTATCATTTACAACAAACTAAATTCTGTATGGTTTTGTTTTATTTAGCATAAACTTTATCCAGGTTTATCTATGGTCATGTCTATGACGTTTTATAGATTTTATGGTTAATGAAATTTATGACTTTTTATGGACTTTAAATAGAGTATCGAGTTCACAGTTGTCAAGTCAAATTGTTAATTACAAAACATCTATAAAACTACAAAATTAGGATATAAAATNCTGATGTGAGCAATGTCACAGGTCACGCACATACACACACGCACATTATTTACACAAGAGACACACGTACGAGATAGCGGGGTGCATTCTTATTCTTCATTCTATTAAATACAACGAGAAACACTGATTATGGAATGATTCTTCTTCTTGTATTTTTTTTTTGTGTAACGATGACGACTACAATTGCTTATCTTGGGTGTTGTTGCGAAGGGGGGCCGTTTCATTTGGGGGGATAAGGGTTTATCACTGTCACAGCAGCCGCCTGCTGACTTGCTAGAACTGCAGCTGAAAAGAACAACCAAAGTGATTTACAACGATTTATTTTTTTAAATCGCAAGTGCTCTTCGCGATTCTCACCGTTTCCAAAATAATTTATGTATCTAAAAGGTAAACTCAAAACTAACAAAAGAATTCAGTTATTGTAAAGGACATACACTTGCGACTAGAAATGTTTTTCGTCTTTTCTGCAACTAAGTTGCAATAACTATTATTCATAACTGGAAAAAATAAATGAAATTCAAATTGTCATCATCATAAGGTCATCAGTCCTAAGACTGGTTGGACACGTACCTCCACTCTTTCCTATCCTGAGCTAAAATTTAATAACTAAATGCATCTAGGTTTACAAATTGTAGTTACATTTGGCAAACATGTATTCTAAATAATAGCAGCAGTTGAGCAATGTCCATACTCCATGCTCTAGACTATCTATGCTCTAGACAAATTAAATAATTTGTTATTGTTTTCAAGTTATTTTCTGGAGTGTAGTAAAATAATGTATGGGATTAAGTTTTCTCGTTTATCAGGCCTAATTAAGAGATTATAATAATTTTTATTTGAATCTTACTTTATACCAAGTTGAACCGCGCTTTAAGTGGCAAGATTTCGAACTTTTTCAAGGTGAAAAAGTATGGCTGCAACGCAGTGGCAGATATGTGTTGGTATTCAAAGATCGACGAGATTTGAAAATGAGTTCAGTTTCACTCACCTCTTGCGTTGTGTGTGGTCTTACCGAAAATCTGCTGAGGTGTTCTAGGTGTAAGTCAATTTATTATTGTTCAAAGGTACACCAGAAGCAGGACTGGAAAAGGCATAAAGTTATATGTCAGAAAACTGACGGTGCCCAATTAAATGGTGAAAATAAGTTTGTAAACATTGTAGCTGATCAAAACAGAAACAATGCTATAACGTACGAGGGTAGTTCTGAGACAGAAATTTTAAGTACTCAGGCTGAAAGTTTATCGCCTATCCTGGAGCTGGACTTTAGGAAGGACAGGTCTTCTACGGAAAAGACCTTAAAATCGGTAACAACCGCTATGCCAATTAGTGGTGAAAATATCGTCCATCCTCGCAAATCTAATGTGAGGGATTTTCCCGAAATATTGCTAAACAACTCGCCACCCTTTTTACATATTAATCAGGATGACGTTATAGACGAAATATGCAGAAATGTTATAAGAGACATGGATGATTATGGTGTTTGTGTGGTGGACAATTTTCTTGGTGAAGAGCGTGGTAGAGCTGTTCTTGGTGAAGTTATAGCAATGCACACAAAGGGAGTGTTTAGGGACGGTCAGTTAGTGTCAAGTAGAGGAAGAAAAGGTGATTTAAAAACCATCCGAGGAGATCAAATAACATGGATTGATGGACGTGAAAAATACTGTAAAAATATTGGACATCTTATTAGTCAGGTTGATGCTGTTATTATGAGGGCAAATAAGATGAGGAATAATGGAAAGTTAGGACAATTTACAATAAATGGCAGGACAAAGGTAAGTTCTGTTTAATAGCTTTTCTTTCCTAAATTTTATAAAACTGTATGTAATATTATTTAATTTTTTGTAATCATAATCTATTTTAAGTCATTTTATAACAACGCTTGCTGTAAACAGCAGTTGCAGTAAAGTATTAATGTAGATTAAAGTTTTTAAAGCACCTTGCTATTAATTATTGTTATCCCACTCAAGGAAGAAATACTTTAGCATAATTAAAAGTTGTTTTCTAATGCTAAAATACAAGTACTTTCAATGGAAATGTTTATTTGTACGAGGTATGCAACCTATGTATAATAAGCACAAATTGCTGTTTTATTTGTATTGTACAAACAGTGTCAATTACCGCAAAAATGTACTTGTGTTCTGTTTAAGTTCTTTATTATTTGTGCTCTTAATAATGGATTAATAATTTTACTACGACAAACAGGTAAAATCAATATAAATTCTCATTTTAAGACAATTTTCTTTATTTATTTGCCTATTTGTATGTTTTTAAATTGATGTGCGTGTTTTATTATTAATATGGTTCTGTAAATATTTATTATTATAAAAGAACTCAAAATTCTTTGTAGGTAGCTGATGTACATTGCAAAATTGTGGAAAATTGATTTATTAATACAATACAGATTTTAAAGTTTTATTTGTAAACATTTCGCTTATCGTCTATTGGCAAACGTATTTTGCCAATTTCTTTTCAGAGCCATCTGCCCGGGGCATGCAAACCGTCACGTAGGCAAGTCGAGGTATTTTACCCATGCGCATACTTACAGTGGTACACAATTGTATTTGAATGCCTCTTTCTTAACTTACGACGATTTGGTGGCGTGAAGCCCTAAATTAATGCAATTAATTTAATTAAATGTGTATTGTACGTGCTTTTGAAAAAGTTTTCAGGGCTGATTTAAAACATACACACACACACACACATACATGCTGCAATGCGGAAGCCTTGCTTTCACACTGCCAAGTTTTTCCTATTAACAAATTGTTATTATTATAGTTGAGGTTGTTGAACAAAATTCACCGGAATGTTAAAAACATAATCGCAAAAGAAAGAAAAGATTGTTATTAGAATATAAAGAATTAGTAGTATTAGTAAATCTTCTATTGTTTGTAAAATTGAAAACAAAAAATACTTAGGTACGTTAGATAATATCTGCGTTTTAATGTTATATCAATTTACATTAAAAAAAATAAATATTTAAATTATTATCAAACATTGTGCAGTTATGAGTGACCTTATGATTAAACAGATAACTGTGCTCAATATAGAACAGCATAAATCACTCGGTAAGGGCTAATGAACTTAAATATCGCCTTGTTTTAAAAAAAGGTACTTATTCGCAGTTTATTAAATAATTCAAATTGCTCATGAAACTAACACAAGTCGCATTTCTCCTATATGAATTAAAACGTACGACCTTGCGTACGTATATTTTATCTCGCGTGCAAATAATGATACTAAAGAGTAAATTTTGCGTAAATTGTAAATGCATTTAAGTGTGTAGGCATTTTATGATGCAACTACCAATATTATTTCAAATTGTATTGATAAATGCACCTATTTAGTATGTATAATAAATTTTAGTATATCCAACAACAGATTTTTTTAATAACTATTAATTCAAATATTTTGCACTAAAGAACCACTAATCACCAACTTTTAGTTGAGCTAGGATTTGCAATAGTTTTAAGGCAGAGTGTATGGTACAAATTCGTTAAAACATAAAATTTAAAGCCTCAAGCATATTTATAAAAATTTTTTTTTATACCATGTCGAACTTTTTGAAAGATGATGCGGCCCTTTGATGATTGCATGTAGTAGGATATCTTTGTTAAAGATACACTAAATGTAACAAGGCAATGGAAATCAGATAAGAATTGCAGATTATTTTTATTTGTGTATATGTGTTTAGGAGCGTACGTGCGACGCTGATAAAAATATTGTTATATTTACATTTTCACCTTTATGACCTCTAAAATTTCGCGACTACGTGTTAACCAGTGACGATTTGTCACGTTGCCTTGACATTTCCACGAATCACGAATGCGATTTTTATGCATGGAGCAATAAAAGAAAAAAGAAATGCCGCAAAAAAAGTCCACGATCAATGTGAAAAGTGCAACTGCAATCGATAGTGGTTTAGGATATTTGCATTTAAATGCGAATGTTTTGAATGAAACGACAAAATCGAGCTACCGAGGACCATACTCGGTTTTGTAAAGGTCACAGCTAAACCTTCGCTTATAGAAACAAAAATCCATCCGCCTTAAAAGTCAATATTTTGCCGTTACTATTATTGCGTAAATCCCCGATGTATTTGGTACTTTCCTAGTAATATCAGTTCGAGATTCACTTTACAATTAGATTAGGTATACATTTCATTGTTATAGGGGTTGAGATAGAAAGGGCTCCGTTTTGTATGATGATACCCCACTCTAATCTATTATTTCACAAAACGGTCACTCATATTTCAATAAAAATAAAAAGTACTTTTAAAAATTCTACAGCTGGGTCAACGAATCCATTTTATCTTCTTTTGATACGAAAAAAAAACGCTGTTTATATCGCAAATTGTATAATATTTATGTAAACAATATTTAATATATTGTTATAAGTTCGTGAATGCTGAATACTTTTTCAGTAGATTTCCTTGAAAATGATTATTTTGATTAGTTAATCTACTCACTACAAATTTTTAAATTATTGTACGATTCCTTAACATGCATCTCTATCAGTCAATGTTATGATTGACTCACAAATCTATTTAACACGAGCTACATTTCATAATGAAATATATAAATAATGAAACACATTTCATAAGTACAAGTAAAATCTGTTTTATTCACACGGTTGTAACTAGATTTGTGCGTTATTATTTATAATTATTCCCTTCATTAATTCCTGTGAAAATTTTTGCATAAATTTAGAGTTAACTATGCGCAGATGTGGCTACAAAATATAAAGATTATATTGACCTCTAACCGTAATAGATGATTTAAATGTGGACAACTCAACATGGCTTTTTGCACGTATCATTTTTATGTTTAGTAAAAAATTTTGTAATACTTTTTGCCGTGGGCAACAGGAAGCATTTTTATTTGAAATTGCAAATAATTATTGCCCAATTTAGTAGTTGATTATACAGCGTGTTTCTATGTTATTAACTATTTTGTAGGACAAAAATATGTAGTATAAAAGTATAAGTAGTTACATAAAAGTTCAAGTGAAGTTTTTAATTATTTTTAAATGGCGCACTAATTACCCTTATTACATGACTGATGAGAAAAAACTGTTCGATAATTCGTTGAATTGTTTTTTTTTTAATCTGATACCCAACGTCAATCAAAAATCATGATAGGAATTCGAAAAATTTTTAATGNATTTTTTTTAAATGCAATTGGTCATTAATTTAGAAAAAAAAGGTAAAAATACAATTACGTACGCGTTTCAATGCAATTTAATTATTTTTAGTAGATTGTAGGTTGTAATTATTATTAAACCACATTTTTTTCGTCTGAGACTGC
This sequence comes from Agrilus planipennis, assembly GCF_000699045.2. Classification (NCBI taxonomy): domain Eukaryota; kingdom Metazoa; phylum Arthropoda; class Insecta; order Coleoptera; family Buprestidae; genus Agrilus; species Agrilus planipennis. Next base: position 723,398 of record NW_020439112.1, read on the forward strand.
TGTTATTATTATTATTATTTTAAAAATTACAAAGTTGTTTCAATTGAATTGTTCTTTAATTCGATATGTGACATGAACGTATCGGCAATGAAATGTATATTTCTACTAGGAAAGTAATGTACATGACAAATACGTGTAAGAAATTTATTAACAAAATTTCACTTTTCACTAAACAAAAAAAATTTACACAATGATACTAACAGTTTACTCTTTTGAGATGAATTAATCACGTAATATATTTTTAATGTGTATAATATTTTGTATTATAATAATCCTCGAAATCGACGAAAAATCGTACTATTTTTTTAATAATAAATATGCAATTGTTATTGGTAAATTTTAAAATGTACTTACGATTAGTTATTTAATATACAGTTAATTGGGCTTTTCCTTTACAGGCAATGGTGGCCTGCTATCCTGGATCTGGATCCCATTATGTTAAGCATGTGGACAATCCAAACAGAGATGGACGCTGCATAACATCAATTTATTATTTAAACATTAATTGGGACGTAAAACGAAATGGGGGATTGTTACGGATATTTCCCGAAGGTTGGCGGGAAGACAAAGTAAGATAAATTACTTTTTCGTTTTATCCTAAAAGGGTAGGTTACAATTTAAAAAAACAAAAGTTAAATTACCTAATTTATAAAATTTCATTTAATCTGATTTAATTTGTTTTCTTAAAATCAAAATAATATATGTACGTATATACTATGTATTTTTAATTATCATTGCGTTAAGTTTTATAAATCGTAGGCTTTTTTATTTTGTATGTAATTGTTCGGTAATAAATTACACACAATTATTTGTTATCAAAGATAAAGTGTACGTGTACATTCTAATGTTTATGAATGTCTCGAAAAAGGTATTTTTTTCTGATAATTCAAATCAACAAAAGCGACTGAATGGAATGTTATTTTAAAAAGAGTTAAGCACGTAGTGATAAATATGATAATATATAATCAACCTTAAGTAGTTTTCATGAAAAAAAAAGTTTTTATTATTAAACGTTTCTTTTTTTGCAAAAAGAAAAGGTGTTATTAAGAATCTACCACATATGCTATTATTATTATATAAACTATAAATGTGGAGTATTCCTAAAATTAAAACTTTTTACGTTTACATAAAATAGTAGCGAATTGAAAATTGAAATCTAATGATACAAAAGCGGACGTAAAAAGTATAAAATTACCAATATTATGATAACCTTTAGCATTGTAATTGATTAAACTATTATTGACGCGATTAAAATTGAAATAATGTAAAAATATTTTTGTTTTAATTGAATTTCATTTAGTTTTCGAAAATAGCAGTGTTTACAGCATATTCATGGGTTATATTGAAAAATTGAGGAGAATCAAAAAGCACCTTCTATTTATTTTTTTTGTTTAACCAAAAAAAAAA
>NW_020439112.1:727150-746791 GCF_000699045.2 Agrilus planipennis
TATGATAACCTTTAGCATTGTAATTGATTAAACTATTATTGACGCGATTAAAATTGAAATAATGTAAAAATATTTTTGTTTTAATTGAATTTCATTTAGTTTTCGAAAATAGCAGTGTTTACAGCATATTCATGGGTTATATTGAAAAATTGAGGAGAATCAAAAAGCACCTTCTATTTATTTTTTTTGTTTAACCAAAAAAAAAAAAGGAAAATAATATTTTCTATTGACGTCAACACAACTTTAAATGTGTGTGGTGATTTTTTAAAAGGATAAAGGATGTAACTAATAAAAGTTAAAAAAATAAATAGCCGATTAGTTTATAATATTTACGATTTTTTTCTTGTTTTTAGGTAGCAGATATTGAACCATTATTCGATAGATTGTTATTTTTCTGGTCAGATAGGCGTAACCCCCACGAAGTTCAACCAGCGTATGCTACCCGTTACGCTATCACGTTATGGTACCTTGACGCAATAGAGAGGGAAGAAGCTTGCAGGCGTTATGAAAAGGAGAGTAAGTAGAAGTTTGATATACATAGTTAGAAACTACGTATTATTACTTATCATCATTATTTTCATGTGCGTAATTCCCTTCTGTGGGAATTTTCATGAGTCATATTTGTACTTGGTGCATATTTCTGCTACATACACACATATATACGTGTACGTACATACAATCATATGATAGCATATGTACTAAGTCTGATAAAATACGTCGTTATTACCAAAAATATGCATAATATAAAATTCCACTTGATATGATGAAGAGTATTCGATTTGTACTGTGTGTACACATGCAATAAATCAAAGGGGCGCTAATTAATCTTCTCACATCAAACGTATATACATCATATTCAAATGGAAATACATTAAATAAATGTCGCGCTTACTGATTGATTACTTCACACTTTTATTCATTTTTTGTCACAAAAAAAATTTTAATAAATAAAAGTGTAAAGGCTTTTTATTGTTGAGTGGAGGAAATGTAGAGTAGCACTATTATTTAAATTGAGAATCCATCTTATAATATTACAATTCAATGTATTGAAATTTCTAATGAAATTTAACAGAATAAGTTTATTTATTCTTCTTTTTATAGGGAATAAGACAAATTCTGCGCCAGTGTTAACTACCAAGCAGCTCCAATAAACCCAGGAATATGCTGAATAACATGTGATATTTCAATTACGTAAGTTTAAATAAAAAGTATTTTAGAAACTTGATAGAAATAACGAATAATAATCTTCTATGACCAATAAATTAGCAAATATGTTTAAGACCTACAATTAATGTAAAATATTGTTTAAAATATAATTTGTGGCGGAATTTGTTAGTACACCTTGTAATATACTCTGTANACTATCTTCCTTCTCTAATATATCTCCTAACTCAGGGCCTGCGTAAAGGTTCTCTAAATATTCTTTCCACCTATCTGCCTTTTCCTCATTTTCTATCAACATGACCCCTGCCTCGTTTCTTATATTATTACTACTGTATCCTACAAATTCAAATTGTATAGGTATGTTATTTCCGATTCAGAAGCCAATTACAAAAAAAATAAGCATATAAGAGACTTACCTCCGTAGGGGGCAGGATACATGGGATAGCCGAGTCCAACGTGCGTGTGGTGGTGTGTATGTACATGTCTTTGTGGCGGGGGCGACCTACTGTCTTTATTGTTATCGCCTGGAGTCTGTTTGCCGCCTTGAGGCGTCGTATTGCTCGGTTGGGAGGTGGTAGGCCCGCTCACTTGCGTCTGCGGCTGTCCACTTCCAGGGGGACCGTTTGCGTTCGAAGGACTCGAACTAGCAATCGACGTCTTTGGATTCGGTGATTTTATCGCCCTCTCCTGCAGTTCGTGTATTTTATGAGATGAATAATATTGCGCGTGATGTTGCAGCATATCTAAGGCTTTTGTAGGAGGAGGGGCCCTAGACAAGTCTTCAGGCGCGTGATACCTGAAAATAAAATTATTTACAAGATCATTAAAATACAATTTTTAATTACCTAATGCGTAATTTGCTCCTCTATATTTTGAAATGTGTCATGTAATAAATAAGTTTATAGATAATAAAATTCAAATATCAGACATTTTTAGTCATAAGTGCAATCTGCAGATTTATAAATAGAAATTTTATGCAGTAACAGCTTGAAAACTCTAAAATAAATAATTTTATGACCATCATAAATTGTCTGAGAACTGTTCAGTTATCAACGATAGCGATAAATAAATTAGTCACTTCATAATTAAGCAGTTTAAGTAGTTATTTATAAATGTCAACTATTTGGAGGAAACATAAATTAAAGAGGTCTACAAAATTGTTTAAACAAATACTACTTCTTGCATTATAGGAAAAGTCAATTAGCAATTCAGCAACTGTTATTTTGTACTTGATTTTTTTTAAATGCAATTGGTCATTAATTTAGAAAAAAAAGGTAAAAATACAATTACGTACGCGTTTCAATGCAATTTATCAATTTTAAAAATAAAAATAGCCTAATATCGAATTTTATAAAAGTATTGTTTCCGTTTACGATTATAATATTTTAAATATATGTAATTATGTGACAATTTTTTCGTTAATACTTTACAAAAATTTTAATAAATCCACAACAAAATAAGGATTGGATAATTTATAGTTGCTTACCTAGGGATTTGTGGATGTAAGTATGGATTGCCGCTATACGGTCCTGGAACCATAATACTCCTGTACATGGGATGATTTGGATCAAATGGTAAGGCTCCATAATGAGGAGATTGCATATAGCTAGGATGAATATAAGCGTATTGTGACGTTGGCGGGGGTGGTGGCCCTTGGGTTTCCATCGTGGGCTTTACACCTTCCTGTTTTATTTCCTTCTCCTTCTTTTCTTCCATCTTCTCTTTTGAGGACTTGACACTTGGACTTTGAGGAAGCGGTTTATTTGGTATTGTACTCTTATGATCGTTTTGGATTGACTGGTGTTGCTGTTGTTCTTTTCTTCTTTGGTCAGAATAAACGTAGAAACGCCGCATGTCTTCCTCCCTCTGTCCATGATGTTGCTGTTGTTGCTGCTGCTGCTGTTGTTGTTGTTGTTGTTGTTGTTGTTGTTGTTGTTGCTGCTGCTGCTGCTGCTGTTGCTGATGCTGTTGTTGCTGCCTCTGATACATGTAGGGATTCATTTGACTCTTCATTTCGATGCTTTCCTTCAAAATTTGATGGTTTTCGTTTTGATGCTTCTCTTTAAGCGATAAGTCAGTCTTTATTTTTCCTGGAGTGGGCACCTGAATCGGGTTGTGTATGGGAGTGGGCTGTTTTGGTACGTGATCCACAGGACTCACGTCCTCTTTAAGGCGTTCTTCTTTATTCTTGTCATCCGGGACTATCGAGACCGAACCGTATGAAGAGGGATCCATATTGTAAGAATATCCCGGTACATAACCGTAAGAAGGGTAATAGTGTTGTTGGATGACCTTTTGTTGGAAATCAGGGCCGTCTTTTTTAGGTTCTTTTTCCAGCACTTTGTCTACGGTTTTTTCAGGTTCCTTCGCTTTCGGGTCCTGAACTGAAGGCATAATGTATTGGGGTTGACCGTAGAACGGATACATTCCATACTGAGGCATATGCGGCATTGCTTGACTTGTTTCAGTCTTTTTGTCGATGGATTTGTTCTTATCCGTTACGTCGGGCTCTATCACTGGAGCGCCGTCGTCCGAAATGTCCGAATATGCCGGACTTTGTACTTCGTCACGACCTGAACTCTCGATTCCGAACATGAGCTGGTCCTGGTTCGACTGAGGCGGATGAGGGCTACCAGCTGGTGATTTTCTGCTCTTTTTCTTATAATTTGGTGGTTTGCTAATCCGATCCTTATTCTTTTCCTCTGGCATGAGAGCCGAAGCGGGTTTTACCTTAAACTGGGTCAGTTTACCAGACTGCGGACTGGGAGGTTGATGGGCAAAAGAAGGTTGTTCAGCGGGTTGTAAAGGAGCAACACTTTGGGTATTCTGTGTTGGAATCAAGAGGGACGGAGAGTCATCGAAAGACTGCTGCGTCATGTTTATTTGCGTCTGAAGTTGACTGGCGAAAGACTGTGGTTGAGAAGACTGTTCTGGAGGCGGTAACGTTTGATCATTAGAAGAATCGGAACCGTTTATCGATCGAGATAGGGGCATGGTGGCAGAATTCGAAATGGGAGACCCTGAAAACAAATATAACGTTCAAGCAATTGTTGATTCAAAGACAATAATTGTTAATAAAATACCTGTAGAAATGGACTTGTTCCCCGCAAAAACACCAACCGGAAATTCTTCGGGAGAATTATACCTAAGCACACCCGGTTTGACGACATTTTTTGGCTCAGCAATAGGGACAGTGGGAGACGCAGCATTCGTTACACCCAAGTCCTGAATACTTTGTGGGGTTGCCGGTGACGGTGGTGTACTTCGAGGAGTATCCGGTTGGCTGTGCACCTCCAGAAGTCCGCTGCCACTACGCAACATTAACGGAAGTTGATCTACCGCGGTTTCCTTCTTCTGAGGCGTCAGTGGATTATCCTGGGGCTTTTCCGGTGACTTGACCGGAGTAACAGGACTCGGAGCTTCGATATTCGATTCGTCATTTTCGCTCATCGATGTAACGTCTTTGGTATCTTCGTCGTCAGCTGAACCACCGCCCCCATGGGCATGCGACTGGTGATACTTGAGTCCGTTGATATGTTTGTATTTTTTCGAACAGTTTGGTTCGGGGCACTCGAGAAGGACAGGTGACGGGGGCGGACTGCCGCACGATGAGTTCGGGGCAGACGGGGGCGCTGCTACCCGAGACTTTTTCGCCACGTTGTTTGTGTTGGCAGTATTGTTTTCGTCTTCGCCCGACTTATTCTTTCGCTTGTTGTTGGGCTCGGGCCGCGGAGGCACGAAAGGCGTCGGTGACGAGGGGGCAGTGGATGGACCGGTCGGCGGGCCGTTCGTTGTACCCCGGCGACCCTTTACGCCACCCCCGCCGTTTCGCAATTTACTATGCACAGACGATCGCGTTTCTATGAGAAATCGAGTAATAACATTTTTTGATACACACTAACCAACACTTTTATTATTAAAATTATACTACAAATATAATGAAAAAACAATATTGAAACCAACAAATATGTGTTAGAAACTACCACAAATGGCGTGGTGAACGCCATCCGTAGTACGATGCTACATTTTAGGATTACGTATGCTCCAACAAGGTCCATTTAAAAATATGGATATCTACTTGCTGAAACGAATCCCGGCGTAGCCAACCTCAACGTGATAGGCACGTTACCATAATCGAATAAAATAATTCGAAGTGGTCTGTGTTCTGTCGAAACTGCCAGACGCGGATCGCGATTTCGATCTTTTTTGATCTCATCAGCGCGTCGCAGACAGCTCCGACAGAACACAGACCAACCTTTACCTGCTGGCATACCTGGTGAACGTTCACCACGCCATTTGTGGTATTTTCTAAAACGCGCTGTTAAAATAGCAGGTAAAGGTTGTCAGCTGCCTGCGCCGTGCTGATGAGATCCAAAAAGATCGAAATCGCGATCCGCGTCTGGCAGTTTCGACGGAATACAGACCACTTCGAATTATTTTATTCAGCAAATATGTGTGATTAAGATTAGCAATAAGTAGTAATTATTTTTGTTTTTACCTCGTCCTTTTGGAAGTCTTGCATCCAAATCACTGGTAGGGGAATCACAGAAACTGAAACAGTAGAATTTTTTGTTTTATTGTCTTCTGTTTTATAAATCTACTCTCAATTTTTATGAAAATAATCTGGTGCTAAACTTACCGTGGGGGTGCCCAGTCATGTCGGGTACAATCGAGAAGAGTTCCCACGTAAGTCTTTCCTCTCCAAGTTACATTCACAACCAGTACACCTGGACGTAATAAACAACTAAATACTTATCTATATTAAAAATAAATCGAAACTTTTTTAAGTTTTTACGCAAAGTTAATTGTTTTTCTTCTTTTATAGGAAATGTAACAATTTAGAATTTGTTGCTTCCGTGTGTTGTAACTAAATAATTTCACATAAAAGGAAAAACAATGGAAACCAATTATTGGACAAACAATGTACTAATAAAAAAACCAATAGCTTTACTTTATATTTGAATTCGTAAATACGTTCAAACATTTGCAAATTAAATGCAGAAAACCACCAACGATGATAGATCTAAATAAAAAACCGCCCATATTGATTATCACATATTATTTAATTTTAGGAAAATATAATTTTGCTTATAGTGAACTGCTTTCTGATCGATATATATTAAGTACAGATTAAAAACAATTATTTATAAACTCACCCCCTTCAGTCTCATGCCACACAATACCCTCTAAAGTAACACTGGTGCCAGGCTCACAGGGTCCCAAACAATCGGGTTCAGTAATAGTACCCACACTGGTTCCTATACACACATCTGTTACCTCCTGAAAAAAAGAAAACAAAAAATTTATAACTCGATAAATACTGACATAGAAAACCATTATAATGTTTTTATACATGTAAAGCATAAAATTTGATCTACCACAGTTTAAGGGTTGCAATTGGTTTTGTAATAAATTTGACTACGATTATTGTTTTAAGCGATATAAAATTTCGAAATATTACGTAGGTATTTCCATTAAACATTTTAATCTTCCAAGGAAGGCGTAATTTTGACGTAATTCGTACATGTTAATCTGAATCTAAGTATTAAATTACAACTTTCTACAGTCGACTTGGATGGTTAAGTTTACAAACGCAATTAACTGAATAATTTCCGAATATTAGTTAAATAAATATTAGAATTGTATTAAATGTCTAACGTAAACAATTTTTAAGATTTTTCTTAGCATGTAGATTCTTCTAATGAGCACCTACGTAAAAATAAGACATCCTACGTACAACAAAAAAGATATTTAACCTGTTGTAGTGAAAATTAGTTGATAAAACCAATTAGCGCTTTCTTCAAAGGAATATCCATAATCCTTATTATTACAATGCTCTTTCTCTTTTGAAATAATAGTCAAGAGTCACGAATGTTTACTTATTTAAGTAAATGTACTTTTCTTAGTAAAACGTTAGCGCATACAATGTGTTATATTCAGGCGTTAATTTACAATAAAAACAAACGTTAAAATTAACGATGTTCCTTAAATATTTGCTAAATAAACAGGGTAAAACTTTGGTGATATAAATTAATAACGTGTATACTTAATTGATTATTTACATAAGACGAAAAAAAAAATGTTTTGCATAGGCCGGGAGCGGAGACCGGGACCGTTTGCACAGCAGCCAAACATACCTACCACTGATCCATTCACATTTGTTGTGAATGACGCTGTACATAAAGGTGGTGCTGGCCTATTTAGTAGCTAATATACATATATTTAGCAGCTTTAATAGCTGATGCTACGTATATTTTCGATTTTCGTAGTGACGTAAGATTATAGACGTGGCCGATGTTAATTATATTTAACAATATCGCAACTCATTTCTAGTGTACAGGCTTTAAAATTCTCTCCCTTTTACTTCGCCTTTTAAGCGTAATCTTGCAACGGCATTCCGCTCGAACGAGGCAATTTTAAATAAATCCCTTCGGTCCTTCCATCATCCCCCATCTGCCGAGAGGGGATGCGAGATCGACGGAACTTTCTTTAATAACGAGAGTTTAAAAGGCGAGGAAAGGACGATGCCGCTCTTCCTGAAGGCGCAGATGACGAGAGGCCTTAATTTAATAAGCCCTGAATAACTGAACACCAGCTAAGAGGTTTAATAGCTACGTCTACACTGCGAAAGTTTCGATGCACCACCTTCTCTAATTTGCCACCGAACGTTCATATTAATTAGTTGCTTCTCAGTTAATTACTTCGTTTACCCTTCGCCTACGCGAGATATACATATAATATTAACAAAAGGAGAATACCTAAGATTGCACCCTTCTAAAAGGTGTGGAGCAAAGGGTAGGTCAATGATGATGAAACTACACAGTATCTTATGGTGAAATTGTTCTGAAACTGCTTCACTATTATGTAATATGTAATCTATACATCGAAGACGCGATCAACATCATTAAAGACAGTATAACTGTAGGGATAGATATACAAGGACAAAAGATTAGTATGCCTAGATTTGCAGATGATATAGCGATATTAGCATCTAGCAAGGAGGAGTTAGAGATAGCTTTAAATAAAATGGAAGCGGTATTGACAAAACTGTATGAAAATAAATAAAAGTAAAATAAAAATGATGGTATGCTAGAGAAAAAAAAAACGGAAAGAGCGAATAGAAAAATAGGAGACGAAAAATTAGAATAAGTGGTTGATTTAAGGTATCTAGGAAATCAGAAAAGTCAGGGCGGAAAGAGTAGTAGGGATATATAGCACAGAATAGCGTAGGGTCTAGTCGCCTTCAATAAAAAGAAGTCATTTTTATGCTCGCGAACAGTTAATTTAGAAATTCTAAAAAGATTGTTAAAGGTGTAAGTTTAGAGCGCGGCGCTGTACGGGTGCGAAACATAGACGCTGGGTGCTGCGGAAAAGAAAAGGTTAGAAGCGTTCGAAATGTGGCGTTACAGGCGAGTGATGAGGATACCTCGGATAGAGAAGGTTAGAAATGAAGAGTTGTTAGAAAGAATAGGAGAACAGAGGACTCTATGGAAGTCAATAAAAAATAGGCGGGATAGGTTGGAAGGACATTCAGAGACATGTAAGAGACAGAAACGGGATTTAAAAGGAGCAGAGGTAGACCTAGATTAGATCACTGTTCGCAAATAATTATGGATGTGGGTTGTTCTAGTTTTAGGGAAATGCGAAGATTAGCTCAGGATAGGAGAGAGTGAAGGTGCGTGTCCAATCAGTTTAAGGATTGACGACCTTACGATGATGATAACGAATCAAATTTCGACAAATCTGGCGACAGTATGTAGCAATTTATCGATTTCAATCTTATTAGATCTCATCAGCACATCATAGGCAGCAGATACTAATTGTACAATGCCATAACTTGCTTTTAAAAAACACCTCCCATTTGGCTGCAGTTTTATCGAGTTTGTCTATGGTGTGAGGCTAAGACCTAATAAGACCAAAATAGCCTTACAAGTCTTACAGTTTTAGGATTGACGACCTTATGATGATGATAACGAATCAAATATCGACGAATCTGGTGACAGTATACAGCAAGTACCTACATGGAAATTTTTTTAACAATTTACATATATATGAAAAGTAACAGATTGCTAAGACTTTTCCTTATGGGTTATTTCTCAAATAGTTTTAGTGTTAAGTAAATCAAAATCTATTTTTTTTCAGTTTTTGTTCGTACCCGGTGTTCCACGACCCCCATACAGTGCTATTATAGTATTATTTGGGTTAAATGTTCACCCTCTGCTCTTCGAGAAAATATTTTCGTTATTGGTATACATTAAACGAAATTATTCGTCTCATTTCGGAAGCAGCGAGAGGGTTTGTACGCAAACGGCGCCTCTGACGCTTATATCGGCTCTCTGTTCTGCCAGTTTATAAGCCGCGATGAAGTCCCGGTTTTAGCGTAGCGTCGCGACGCTACCGCTATCGCTGCCACGTTCTCACCGCACCGGCTCACGGCTCGTTTAATTTAATGGGAGCGACGTCGATCGACGCCGTCAACTTTAGGTGGAGAACCAACCAACCAACCAACCAACCAACCCTTTTTATTCTACTTCTTTACACATATATGTGCATACATAAAACTTTATTTATTCTCTTTGAAACTTAATAAAAGCCTCAAAATGAATTTATATGAATCAACGATTCTTCTTTTCATTCGCAACCATTGAAAAATGGTGTTTCTTCTCAATATTAATTGCATTCTTGATTAAAATTTGACATAATGAGTTTACATGTAAATATATAATCATAATTTAATTAAAATACATATTATCCACAATTCCAACCATGTATTATATGCGGAAATAAATAATGAATTTGTTAATGTTTTTATCTAAATTAGTTTTTATTTATGTAGAGAATTTACAAATTAATTACGATAAAACTGCTTTTTAGCACAAATTAAGAAAGGTTGATTTAACTAATTATCTTCCTAGGCTGAATTTTGATTCTCTCACAGAAATAAAAAAGAAATTATTATGGGTACTATTACATATATTGTATTTATTTATCGTAAGTTACCTAACTTAAAATATGAAAAGAAAAATTAACATGTTCCAACTATTTAAGAAATTATACCCAACGAAAAGTACAAAAATTTTAAGACCCTTGATAACTGAACAAAAGTAGCAAACGAAAGCTAATGTTAAATAATATGTAAACATTCTAAAAATAACTTTTATATGAAAATACAATTTCCTGTGTGGCACTAATAATTTTATAAATACAACAAACCAAATCCCAATAACAGTATAATAAGTACTTGGTCTTATAGTAACTACACCACCGATCTTATTAGATCTCATCAGCACATCATAGGCAGCAGATACCAATTGTACAATGCCATAATTTGCTTTTAAAAAACTCCTCCCATTTGACTGCAGTTTTATCGAGTTTGTCTATGGTGTGAGGCTGAGACCTAATAAGACCAAAATAGCCTCACAAGTCTGTTCAATTATTGATCAAGAACTTGTTCGATCTCATTAATTTCTTTAACAAAAATAATTGTTAAGTATTGTTTTCTCTAATCGTTCAAATCTTGCAAATAACCGGTCAGTTTAACATAACAAGTTTTTTGTCTTACGGCGTCTTGAGTTTTTTTGTTTTTAATTTTTACAATTTAGGTAATTAATTATTATTATTTAGGTAATATAAAAGGCAATTTATATTTCAGTTTAAAATATATAAAAAATGTGGCAAGACAGACTGGAATTCTATGTACGTATTTGCGCTTTTGTTGTCCCGGAACTCGTGGCACACACCGCAGTATTGATTTTTAGCGGGGGTGGCAGATTGTAACGAGGGCGAACTCCGCTCATCCTCCCGCCTCTCTCTTCACGGCCACGTTTTTACACAGCACAAGCATATTGCTCGGAAAGAAAAATAACGAAAAGTGATGTTTTTGTTCTAAGGCTTCCAAAATAAACCCTAATAAATAATCATCCACAACGAATGTAATTTTGTTAACAAAATAATTTTATTAAGAAAGAGAAAAAAACAAGAACAAACGCATCGCTTTTACGAAATTGTTAATAAATATTTACTTAAACGTGTCAGGAAAGTTATCAAAACTTTTTAAGCTAAATTACAAAATAACAATCGACAACAATTTACAGCAACATTGAAAAAAATTTTGTAGCTGCAGTTGCAATTATTTATCTATTAAATTAAATGCGCCCGAGTTTTCATAGTTCTTTTTGACTATTTATCGATAACGGAAAAAAAACTTCCATTAAACAATGGAATTAAACATAATAACCGTTTCGAATGAATAGTTCGTACAGTAGAATCCGCTTATAATGACATCGAAGGGAAATGACAAACACGTCATACAAAGCATAGTCTAAGAGAATAAACTACCTTCTATTTTGGTTAGTTATTTAGTTTAATAGAGAGAAAAACTACAAATTGTACATATTTATTAACAGAAAAAGAAAAAGAACGATGAATTGTGATATCAATATACATAAGAAGGATCAGAAAAATGAGTAAAATGTTATTATTAATCATTTGGGTCACTACAGTCGGATATGATTTCTTGAAAATCAGTCATAATAAACGATATGTCATTTTAAACGGAGTCATTATATTCGAACTTTCCTATAGAGAATTTAATATGAAAACCAAACTCAACACTGCAATTACTTCATATTAAGCGGTTGGTCAATATAGGCGGATTCGTGATAAACGAATTCCGCTGTATCTATTTTATTTATTTCCAATAAACGTTTTTGCTTGGACAGCAGCAATTTTAAACTGTAAAGTGTGTTAATTACATGCCGTATTAATCAGCAACAATTTTAATGATTAAACGCCATAATTACGGCTACTACTGCGATTAATAATAATCGACTCATTAAATTAAATATTGATTACTACAAATTGCTTACTTTATGCCTGAAAATCGTTACTAAATATTTAATAACAGTGTTGTAACAACAATTTTGCTACATTTAACAAACTCGAAAATCAATTCTAGATATTGGCAATTTAGTTAGTATTTGTATTTAACAGGTATTACCTACTAATCCAAACTCTATAGTAAACTTAATAATACACACTATTAAAAATCTTGACTATCTTCCCAGTGAAATAATAAAAAGTTACTAGTAAATCAGTTGTTGTTCCCGATAATTTAATTTAAGATTTTCAGTACCATAAAAAGTTCGTGGCGGTCTCACCCCCCATAAAAAGTTACAGAGGTTCAAAGTTAATAAATATGCCAATTTTTATACATTTCTAGGCATGTAAATATTTATATAGTCATTCTTAAACAATATTCAAAGGTAAAACTAATGGAAAATACATAAAAATATTGAGAAAGTTATATAAAACATTATTTAAATAACTTTATCAATAGGGTAGGTTAGGTTAGGTTATCGGGATTTGTTCAAGTCACAACCCTCTTTCGATTCCCCACCTCCACCCGCTTGAAAATATTTTTTTTATTGAATTTTATTTGAATTATAATGTGTGAAAATTGTTAAAATAATCAACTTTCAACCCCCATAACTTTTTATGGGGGTGAGACCGCCGCAAATTTTTTAAGTGGTTTTACTCAGGTGACCACCCTCTTTCGATCCCCCCTACCCTCTTTCGACCCCCCTTTCCCACCCCCATCTAACCCCCATAACTTTTTATGGGGGTGAGACCGCCACGAACTTGTTATGGCACAGTGGTGGGGGAGACCTCCTCTTTCGATCCCACCCCTTCGGGTGTGGGGGCCATCATCTAGACATTTACCCCGAACTGTTATAATTTTTGTCGTTTGTTGGTATATATCTATTATTTTTCTAAGATATTTCTCTCCACGTATTTTCTATGCATCTTTTTGATGGTGCATCGCTCGCCTATTAACGTCTTAGTTATGAATATTATTATATCAATACGGTTGACACGATGTTGAAAAATGGACGAGAGCGTGTAATTTCAAAAATGTAAATTTTTACGATCTCGCATTTACATAAAACTTGAATCATGTTGATAAAGCATGCATATAATTCCAAACAGCTACGACGTTTTACGTAAACAAGTTCAACGATCATCGAATTATTGTAGAGGCAACATAATAAGGTGACGTTATACGCATTTGTTTCCTTGCGTAAGATATTCTAATTGCTTGAAAATCGCGTATGCGACGCGCGACAACAAGCGATTTAAAATTATTATGTATCGACTGTAATTTAAATGGGTTCTGACCTTGTTATTCGCGATTTGAAACAAACAAACAATTATGCAATTGCTGTATTAATACCAATACTTTTTAAGCCCACTGATTACGATTAAACAACATTGATGATGTTCGAGGTAATAACACATAATTTTACAGCATATCGGATGTAATTACACACGTCAGTAGTGGTTCTTTCAGAAGCTTTTAAAAAGCACTGAATTGGGGTGGGTGAAAAACCTTAGCTTTCACCCAGAACCATCGGCGGTTATCATGAAACTTTGTACACAAATTGTCAGGGGTATAAAAAAGGACATAGGGTACCTTTTATCCAGAAAACAAGTTGGTAAATGTCTAGATGATGGGTGGGATCGAAAGAGGAGGTCTCCCCCACCACTGTACCATAAAAAGTTCGTGGCGGTCTCACCCCCACAAAAAGTTATGGGAGTTAGATGAGGGTGGGGGTATAGCAGATCGAAAGAGGGTAGGGGGATCGAAAGAGGGTGATCACCTGAGTAAAACCACATAAAAAGTTTGCGGCGGTCTCATCCCCATAAAAAGTTATGGGGGTTGAAAGTTGATTATTTTGACAATTTTCACAGATACACCATAATTCAAATAAAATTCAGTAAAAAAGATATTTTCAAGCGGGTGGAAGTGGGGGATCGAAAGAGGGTGGTCACTTGAACAAAACCCGATAACCTAACCTAACCTACCCTATTGATAAAGATATTTAAATAATGTTTTATATAACTTTCTCAATATTTTTATGTATTTTCCATTAGTTTTACCTTTGAATATTGTTTAAGAATGACTATATAAATATTTACATGCCTAGAAATGTATAAAAATTGGAATATTTATTAACTTTGAACCCCCATAAATTTTTATGGGGGTGAGACCGCCACGAACTTTTTATGGTACAGTGGTGGGGGAGACCTCCTCTTTCGATCGAAGGGGGTGGGAGCCATCATCTAGACCTTTACCAACAAGTTCTGTTCCCGAGGGATAGAAAAACTATTTTTATGAAATTGTCGATGAACTTTGACACATATTTAGAACATTAAAGCCAAAGGTAAAACCTATCATGAAATTTTCAGGAATATAGAAAAGGATATAGCGTACCTTTAACCTTTTATCCTGAGGGATAGAAAAAAAAAGTTTTATGTTCTTTGACACGTATTTAAGACATCAACGCGAGTGAAGCCGCAGGTAAAACCTAGTAAAGGAATATTGACAAGTTAGCTCCATCATTTTTGATATGAAATTTTTTTGTAACCTAACCTAACCTACCCCTAAAATGGCCAATTGCGAATCAGCACAATTCAACACCATATACGGCCCAGCTCCTTTATTTGACAATTTACTATTATGTTATTTACTTACATGGACAAATTAATTAAATTTGACATTTACTTTAAATGCATATTTTTAATACAGTAGAACCTCTTTAAGTCGAAAACCTCCAAAACCCGAAAAAATGTTTTGTTCCCTTCCATTATTCGAAATCTCAACTCTCTATTAGTCGAAATAATCAGAGAGTCCCTGCAAGTACATATTTTCACTTTATAACTCGAAAAATTAAATTGGATCTCTGTATCTCGAACATAGCAATGTTTTATTTTACAACCTTTACAACCCGATAATTTGAAACTTATTTCGTCTATAGTTCGAAAAAAAACTATGTTACCGACTTTAAGAATTTGCAGACAATATAAGTATACCAAATCTTAACCTCTACAAGTCGAATCAAAATCCGCATAAGTCAAAATCCTCCATAAGTCGAAAACATATGCAGCAGTGTATGTACCTGTTACACAAGTATTTAAGTCTCGGGTACGGAAATTGATTTTCTGTCTATGTTTTCGTAATTTTGACGGTATTTCAACTAGCAAATTATGGCAGCGTCGAAACCAAGGAAAATTGAGGACATTAATCGTGGCCGTCCCGATGATGGTCGGGAGTACAGGGGGTGCATACTAATTCTTTCATCCGATTAATTTGCAGTCATCGCACTACACGGTTCGAACTCATCCAATTTATTTTAAAAAAACGATTACAACATCATATATGAACATAATTCGGACGAACTAGATGGCTTCAATAAATTGTAATTACATAATTGATTCGTTTCTCGCTTGACATGCAGATACCCCCCTGCGTAAATGTACGTAAAAAGGGGGTGCTTGTTATTCTGAACATATGTATATTGTGAGGCATTGAAACTGATTCTCTTTTTACAGATTAGAAATAGAAACTGTTATAGTTTATAAACCTAATTTTTACATAATTTATTGCTTACAAGATGGTTTGTAGTAAAAGTCAAATAAGTCTGGACGGAGGGTGTGGTAGGGATATAAAACAGGAACAGCGCACGGTTGAGTCGCCTTCAATAAAAAGAAGTCACTTCTATGCTCGGGAACGATTAATTTAGAAATTCGAAAAAGGTTGTTAAAGGTGTATGTTTGGAGCACGGCGTTGTACGGGTGCGCAACATGGACGGTGGGCGCTGTGGAAAAGAAAAGGTAGTGTGAGTGATGAGGATACCGTGGATAGAGAAAGTCAGAAATGAAGAGTTGTTAGAAAAAATAGGAGAACAGAGGACTCTATAAAAGTCAATAAAAAATAGGCGAGATAGGTTGGTAGGACACCTTCCCAGGCATGAAGGTCTAGTCAGAGACATATTAGAGGCAGAAACAGGAGTTAAGAGGAGTAGAGGTAGACCTAGGTTAGATTACTGTTCGCAAATAGTTAAGGATGTGAAATGTTCTAGTATTAGGGAAGTGTGAAGATTAGCTCAGGATACAAAGGAGTGAAGGTGCGTGTCCAACCAGTCTTAGGACTGACGACCTTTTGATGATGATGAATTTAATTCACACGTATTTATATGAACTTATTATTTGCTTTACATTTTACATAATCCAACTATTTAACGTAAAATTAATTGCAGTCTTAAGAGCCTGGCTTGTTTTTTTTTGTAAACGAACGAGTCCTGATAACGCTTTTTTAATCGTTCTCCCTATTTTTCGAAAGGACCATTAATTCTCCCATTAACGCCGACAACGTTTCTATCCTCGCTGAAAATTTAATCGGGAAAACGGAAAATCTCATCGTGAAACGGTGCAATTAAGGCCTGACTAGCATGATTGCCAATTTCGTTTCAAACTATCTTAAAACACCAAGCCTACATAATGAATGTACTTCTCAAAAGAAATACCGGCACCACCCTTTCTAGCAACTACATCCATTATAAAAGTAATTTACTCCTTATACATAGTTTGCAATTTTTCAATAAATTAAGTGTAAGTTAAATGTACAAAAAAAATTATAGCCCTTGCAGTAATTCTCTATTTCGAGGTATTGTATAGACTACATACACATATGTCGACTGTAAATGTAATTAATGTTTCTTTCCCTTGGGGAGGAGGGTACTCCTAATCGTGAACAATATTTGAAAATTGTAATCTATATACATTTAAACACAATTGTTTACAAGACTTTTGGAATTAAAACTAAACATTAGGCAATAAATAATCAGGTAATCACTATTTCGAACATTTCTTGGAATTTGACAAATAGATAGTGCGCATCATCGATGTGTAAAAAAATTGAGCTATATTATATAAGTATATATTATTAGAGATAACAAACACGTAGCAAACACGTGCACTACAATAGGCGCCGACATGTGTTCATAGATATATAGGTTACACATTAGTACACCCCTTACCCACGGAGGGTGGCGTTTGTTGAATTGGGGGAGATCAACAGAATACAAACTTGAACAATACCATGCAGCACTTTTCTGTAAGGGTATAAATGATCACGTGAAGCGATATGAATATATTTGAACACCCCACATCGACATTCATACGTACTACTTTTTTAACTGTAGTTCGGCTGTACATCTGCACGATAAAAAGCAAACAAAACTTACACCATTAATCATTAATGTTATTAAAAATAAAAATTTTCAAATAAGTTTTCTCACCCATGTATATACTTTTAACTTTTTTGAGTCTAACAGTTGAACTTGACTGAATATTATGTAGTTCTTTCCAGGGTGGCGGTCAAATAATTAAACAACTTTATATTTTTTGTAACGTTTCGGTTTATTCAACCATCTTCAGACTGATTTACTTATAGTTCTACTTGGTTAAGTATTTGTTTATTACATTTGTTTGTAAAATGTAAAATTAAGTTAATGTCTGTGTGCAAGCAGTAACATTCCAAATGGTATGTTCTTTAACTATTATATTTTACAAACAAATGTAATACCTAACCTAGTAGAACTATAAGCAAAAAACAAAAATTGTTTCAGTCTGAAGATAGCAGTGTTAAGTTTGGTTTTCATATTAAATTCTCTATAGGAAACTTTGCATATAATGACTCAGTTTAAAATGACATATCGTTTATTATGACTGATTCTCAAGAAATCATATCAGGCTATAGTGATTAATAATAACATTTTCGATCATTTTTCTGACCCTTCTTATGTATATTGATATTATAATTCGTCGTTCTTTTTCTTTTTCTGTTAATAAATATATACAATTTGTAGTTTTTCTCTCTATTAAACTAAATAACTAACCAAAATAGAAAGTTGTTTATTTTCTAAGACTATGCTTTGTATGAAGCGTTTGTCATTTCCCTTTCGATGTTATTATAAGCGGATTCTTCTGTAGATAATTTAAAAGTAACGGTCAGGAATCTAACTTAAGTTGACTGAATATGTTTTCAAATGCAATATTACTTTTTAAAATTACCATCTTATGTTACTTTAAATTGAATATTTGTTGTAAGCACATGCATAACTATGATAAAAGTACAATTCAGTTGTATACATCTCCATAAAATATGGCAAGAATGTCATAAACGAATTGGTATATGTATGTATCTGAATAATGTCCTTGATTTAAATAATGCATAAGTCTACGAATTTTTCCAGAAAGACATAAATTCATCCTTAATGACATCAAGTAAACAATGTCAAACGCTTTTAAATTTCACCAAATGATTCACGATTATTCGAAATGTTTAAAAAGTAGAATGGAATTTCCTTGAAAGACTCCGAACATTTTTGGCGCCCGTCCTAATGGCAAAACTTCGTTATAAATATTAAGCAGGCAATAACATTCGACCAAACGCCTATAAAAAAATACACAGTTAGCAAAACTTTCCGCGTTTCCCATTTTCCGCATTCAGTCTTTAGTTAATAATTTTATTCTATTTCTGTCCCGTACGAATTTGTAGACATTAATCAAGCGGCTTTTCCAAAAATTACAATAAGCATTTTATCATAACAAACATGTGTACTTCTACATTATCATTACGATAACACGATAAGTAAGATAAACCATAAACTAAATACATGACATAAGTCACGAGTTTATCTCATAATTCACATAAATTAAGAACATGCCCAACTATGCGTTTGTTGAGATATCGTTCGTTAATTAGTTCTTATGCTCCTACGAAGTAAACAGTTAATGGCGTACAATAAATCAATCATGTGGTTCCTCTAATTATATTAACTGTACTTATAATAATACCTCTGTATGTATGTATAAAATTGCTATAAAACTACCATTATATGTATACAGGTAAGGTAAAACTTTCACCGAAAGTAGAAATTACATAATTTGTGTCCCGTTTTTTTTTTTTAAACTATTGTTAGATCTCATTTATTATCTTAAATAGGCAATATGTTAATCAATCAAACGATCGTCATTTTAATTGTTTTGACTAACTCGATGCGCTATTTAGTTCGCGGACGTGTGTGCTGCAATATTTGCAGCGAACCAATAGAAATTTGTTTTATATGTGCAATATAAAAACCAATATTTCTCATTAAGTTGTCATTTAACGCTTTAGAAAAGCACCAGTTACTGTATGGGTTAGCGGATATGTATGAAATCTAGGAATTGTATACAATTCCTAGGAAATGTATACAACTCCGAGGCTATTTAGGAAATCTAATCCCTTAAGAGGGTGGGTGGGATCGAAAGAGGAGGTCTCCCCCACCACTGTACCATAAAAAGTTCGTGGCGGTCTCATCCCCATAAAACGTTATGGAGGTGTTAGATGGGGGTGGGGGTAGGGAGGATCGAAAGAGGGTGGTCACCTGAATAAAATCTCATAAAAAAATTGTGGCGGCCTCACCCCCATAAAAAGTTATGGGGGTTGAAATTTGATTATTTTGACAATTTTCATACACTATAATTCAAATAAAATTCAATAAAAAAATTATTTTCAAGCGGGTGGAAGTGGGGGATCGAAAGAGGGTGGTCACTTGAACAAAACCCGATAACCTAACCTAACCTAACCTA